>NC_043705.1:99144700-99217461 GCF_006229205.1 Suricata suricatta | reverse complement strand
GAATAGAGAACCCAGAACTGGGCACACAAATGTATGGCCAATTAATTTCTGACAAAGAGTATCCAATGGAAAAAAGACTGCCTCTTTAGCAGGTGGTGCTGGGAGAACTGGACAGCAACATGCAGAAGAATGAAACTAGACCACTTTCTTACACCATACACAAAAATAAACTCAAAATGGCTGAAGGACCTGAATGTGAGACAGGAAACCATCAAAACCCTTGAGGAGAAAGTAGGAAACAACCTCCTTGACCTCAACCGCAGCAATTTCCTACTCGACACATCTCCAAAGACAAGGGAAATGAAAGCAAAAATGAACTACTGGGACCTCATCAAGATAAAAAGCTTCTGCACTGCAAAGGAAACAATCAAAAAAACTAATAGGCAACCGACAGAATGAAGGTTACTTTTAAAAGCAAGCTGATGGGGCACCTGGGTGGCTCAGTCAGTTAAGCGTCGGCAGCTTGGGCTCAGGTCATGATCTCATGGTTCATGGGTTCAAGCCCTGCATTGGGCTCTGTGCTGACAGCTCAGAACCTGGAGCCTGCTTCAGATTCTGTGTCTCCGTCTCTCTCTGACCCTCCCCTGCTTGTGCTGTCTCTCACTATCTCTCAAAAATAAATAAACAGAAAAAAACAAAAACAGGAAAAAAAAACAGAAAAAAATTATAAATAATAAATAAATAAATAAATAAATAAATAAATAAAAGCTGAATCTTCCAAAACATTGGTCCTCAGCCTGGTGAGGCTGGGAGCCCTGGAGCCTTTGCTTCAAATGCAAACACTGGACCTGTCTCCAAAGATTTGAATTACGTAAGTCATGGACAGGACCCAGAGATCTACCTTTTCAACAGGCGTTTCAACCGTCACTAAGAAACACCACCCGCCTCAGGCTGGAGGAATGGGCAGTTAGGGAAGAGGGAAGCTGGGCCAGAAGAAAGTCAGAGGTCCAGAGACTCCTCAGAAGTCTGCACATTATAAGCTGCATTCATATTGGGCTGGGATCACACCTGCTCAAAACCTCAGGCTCCTCACTTCCCCCCAGCCCTCCCTGTGATCACTGCCAACACCCTCAACCACCTGCATAGCCTCCTGGCAAAACCTCAGCCCTGAATTAACCCCACTTCCTGCCACCCCAAGCAGCTCACTGTGACTAGAAAAGAAGACAGACAAGGCTGACTAGTCTTACTTTATCTTTCAGGCCATAAACCTCCAATCCCCACTGATCACCCAACTAAGGCCAATGCAAGGGACCCCATTGCTTCTCTCCTGTTTGGGGACCTTGCTGACACTTTTTCTCTGTGTGTATTCCTATGTGATCAGCCTTTTCCTCTTTGCTGGACCATTCCCTAGGCTTGCAGTCTCATTGCAATATCTCTCATCACCCTGGCCCCTAATTGCACCCCCAGCAACTGCCATCTTTCCTGTCTCCCCTAGGGCAAACCTCCTGAAAAATTTGTCTCTGTGATGCCCATGCTTCATCCTTGTCATTTCCTTCAGCCAGGCTTCCAGCTCTCCATCCTGCAGAAACATCTCCCCCAAAGGTGTCTAGACACCTCCATGTCACCAACCCAATGGGTGGCCAGTCCTTAGCCCTCACTAGCAAGTGTTCCTTGAATCGCCAGCAGCATTTGGCACAGGTGACCACCTCTCCTTTTATTTTCACTAGGCATCAGAGCCCTCACCCTCTCCTGGGGCTTCTATCAACTCTGCACCTCCTTCTCTTATTTCTTTTACTGCTGCATCCTTCTCACCTCGCTCTTGGAAGACCTCCAGGGGCTCTGCTTTGTGCCCTCCTCTCTACGACTTCTCTCCTCACTCCCTGGGTGGTCTCCCCCAGTCCTGTGGCTTTAAATACCATCCATATGCTCACTTCCAAACTTGTGTCTCCTGTTCCAGCATTTCCTTCGAATTTCAGACTTGGATTATCTAACTTCTCACTCAACACCACCTCATAATGTCTTTTAGGCATTTCAAATTTTAAATGCCCAATGCAGAATTCTTGAATTCCTTCCCCGACTCTCTCTCTTTTTTGTTAAATTGTTCCTTCCTGCTGTGCTTTCTTGTAGCCCAAATGACACCCCACTTACCCAGGTCCTCAAGCTAGAAACATGTCATCCTGGGCACATCTTTTTCCCTCACACTCCACATGCAATCTGCTGGCAAGTCTTGTTGGCTCTAACAGCAAGACATAGCCCAGACCTGATCGCTGTCAGTACCTCCACCCCTGCCTTGGAAAACAGCAGGAGCCTCACCTCCTCTCTCTGCCTCCACCCCTGTCCAGGCCCCCAGGGCCTGTTCACACAACAGCCAGAAGGGTCTCCTCCAGCATTGAGTCAGATTGTGTCACTTCCTTGACCAAAGCCTTCCAACCTTTTCACATCACATTTGGACTAAAATCCAGAGATGCCTGGGTGGCTCAGTTGGTTAACCATCCAACTTCAGCTCAGGTCATGATCTCACAGTTTGTGAGTTTGAGCCCTGTGTCCAGCTCTGTGCTGACAGCTCAGAGCCTGAAGCCTGCTTCAGATTCTGTGTCTCCCTCTCTCTCCACCCTTCCCCCCCCTCAAAAATAAATAAATATATATTTTTAAATTTTTAATCCAAACTCTTAGCAGGAAAAACTAGCCCATATGCAAGGCCCAACTTGCCTCATCAACCTCCTTGTTTTCCAAAATCCTTGCTTCCTCAGCTCCAGCACTCAGCTCGTCTTTCAGTTCTTCAGATAGCCCTGCTCATTCCCACTACAGAGGTTTGGCCCCCTGCTCCCAGTCCCTCTGGTGGAAAGCCTTTCCTCTTGGCTTTTCCACAGCTCATCCCTGTACTTCTTCATGTTTCAGTACATGTTACTGCCACAGAGCACCTACCTTATTCTCTTCTCCTTCACCTTGCTTTAATTTTCTTCATAGCATCTACAGCGTGGTAGGCAGTAAAATGAAGAGTAACCCCCAAAAGTACACACCCTTAACCCTGGAGCCTATGAATATGTCCCTTTATTGGGCAAAAGGGACTTTGCAGGTGGGATTGAGAATCTTAAAATCCTGAGATTATCCTAGATTATCCCAGGGGGGCTAATGTAATCACAAGGGTCCTTATAAGAGGGAAGTGGCAGGGTTGGAGTCAGAGAAGGAGGTATGATGGCAAAAGCAGAGGTCAGAGTGAAAGTGGAAGGAATAAACCAAGGAATTGGAGCAGCTTCTAGAAGCTGGAAAAGGTGAGGACACAGGTTCTCCCCAAGAGCCTCTCAGAGGAGCACACTTCTGCCAATACCTTGATTTTAACCCAGTAATGCCCATATCAGATTTCTGACCTCCAGAATCATAAGACAATAAATTTATGTTTTTTAAGCCATTAAATATGTGGTAATTTGTTACAGCAGCAACAGGAAACTAATACATCAGCTGAAGTTATACTGCATGTTGCTTAAGTGCATGTCTCTCCCCACAAAGTGTACACTTCATGAGGACAGGGACTTGGCTTGCTCTTTGCAGTATTCCCAGCACCTGGAAGTCTCAGCCAGCATCCATAATATTTATTGAATGACTGCATAATCACTCCAAATTAGTCTTTTTTTTCAATGATGAAGGAGAAAGAAGGAAGCTTGGAATTAGAAGCCATTAAGGGCACTCCAAGGTCCCCACCTGTACTGAAAGCACACTATCAAGTCATACAGGCTTGGAATTCATGCGGGTATCTTTTTCATCTTTGGAATTAGATGACTCCATAATCTTTCTGCCCCCTGCTCTTGTCATATCTGAGCTCATTAAATTCCTTTGATGCAATTCCAACCATGCACATTAAGGTCTCTACTTCTCCCACCATCAGCACCCATGTATGATCGCATTTGGCAGTTATGGTTAAGTTAGTTAACTATGAGGGACGCCTGGATGGCTCAGTCGGTTAAGCATCCAACTTTGGCTCAGATCATGATCTCATAGTTCGTGATTCGAGCCCTGCACCAGGCTCTCTGCTGATAACTCAGAACCTGGATCCTGCCTCAGATTCTGTGTCTCCCTCTCTCTCACTGTCTCTCCCCTGCTCACACGCTGTCTCTCTCTCTCTCTCAAAATATGAATACACTTTAAAAAAAAATTTTAATGAGGTGGCTTTGGTAACACCCAAGAATATTAACATCAACTGTTCTAGTTTTCTTTTTTCACTACTGTTTCTACCTCTAGAATAAGAGGAGCTACATCTGGAAGCACTTAAGAGAAATCCAGCTCTGTGTTCAGGAGTTTTCTACCACTTACAATGTATTTCTTGCTCATTGATGCTCATTGATGGCATTTAACTCCTCCACTGATATGTCTGAGAGATAGATGGGTGAAAAGCATTGTAATTCACCACGTGGAGAATCATAAACCATAACCACACTGCACATATCATTTCATAGCTATCAAGGACTCTTTGTGAGTTATAGGAAACACTACTCAAAGTGTCTACACCCAGAACGGGATATATTGGCTCTCATAAGTGATAGGTCCTGCAGAACTGCTAACTTCAGGCTTAGTGTCACAGCCCTCAGAACCTGGTCCTTCTCCAGTTCTTGACTCTACTTCCCTTTGTGATTTCTCCATTCTCAAGTTCATCATGATGTCAAGAGGGTTATCCTTTCCTGGCACATATTTTTTCCTGCTTCAAACCCAAATGGAAAAGAGAGCCATGCTTCTTGCTCAACAGATCTCTTTGGCCAGAAGTAAGTCACGTGCCCACCCTAGCCAATCACTGCAGCCAGAAGGGTGAGAGGTCAGACTTGAATCCCACAGGCTCATCCGTGAAGCCAAGGATGAAATCAACATCATTTTACTCAAAATACATGAATTAGGAGTGGACTTTTTATCAGGAGTTCTTAGAAGAAACTCAGGTATAATAACCTAAAGAAGGGGGAATAGAAGCTTGCTGACAAAACAAAGACCTTCTGTAAACATCTCAGACCCATTTTCCATTGGGTTATTCAGTTTCTGCTAGGTTCCCTCAAGGACAGGTTGCTCACTACCTTGTGACCTACTCCACTTTTTGTGCTAACTTTTAGAAAAATCATCCCTGTATCAGGTCACATGTACTTTCCACAGGCTATCTGACCTCGTTCCTGTAACAATACAGAAAGAGCAAATCCAGGCACATTACAGCGCTGTAGCTACTCAAAGACGATTTTCATAATCCTCTCAAGATTCCATTCTACAGGCAAAACATCCTAGTTCCATCAACTGTTCTAATGCCATTTCACCCTCCTCTTTGTGGCTCCGACTTATCAACACCCCTCTCGAATAAGAGCAAAGCCATCACATCTATCCTAACACTGCAGAGTGGAATCATAGCTCACGTAGGAAGTGAGCAAACCCTGAGTGCAACCTAAAGTACCCTTGAAAAGAGGTGTCACTTTGGAATACAGCATTATCACCTCTCAAGAAATCCAACACCTACAGTTTTCCACCAATGCTAGAACAGATCATGCTCTTTGATCACAAATCAATTGCTTGCACTTTAATATGTGGTATTTGTGCTTTGTACCTATATAGAACAGAGTCCAACTTAGCACAGGGAAGTACTCATACCTGGAGAGACACAAAGGAGATGAAACTAGCAAAGTAAATATAAGAAATCCTAACTCTTACTCAACTGAGGCACACACACTCATTGAATAGCAATGCAGGAACGCTTCTACACAATTTAAGTTTTTCCCTCCCATTGTCTTGCTCTATATCTTTCCTGGCTTCTCCCTTTTCCCCTCCCTCTGTCTATAATTGTACTTAGCCATTAGAGTCCATAGACTTGAAATTAGACTTCACTAGATTTCCATTAATAAAATTTGAAATTATTAGCCACATCATATTTTTAGCAGTCATTTTATATTAGCTCATAGCAGACCTACTCTCAACCAAACATCCAGGATTTACAATCTTTTAGCAGAAAGACAATTATCAGGCCACATCTTCCCAATCTGTTTATGTAATTGGTTCTAGAAATCTCAATACTGTACCTTAACATTTACTCCTAGTCGATCTCATCTTGTGGACTTTACCCATGATTCTTACCTATGATGACTTGGGGATCCCAATTCCATCACATGGTGCATTCATTACCCTTCCCGGTTTAATATCAGGGACAGATATGATGAACTCTTGTTCAACCCAAATGTGGCTAGAAGCATGGACCGAATGGGGAAAGGCTGAGTGCAAAGCCCTGAGGTAAACAAGCAATTCTGGTTGTACGCACCAGGTACAGTGGCTCACCCGGCAAAAAAAATGAACCATCCTTGTCACATATCTCATCTCATCCAAAAACGATGCTACCAAAGTTCTGCCGAAGCCCAGCTGGCTGGGATTGTCAGTCCCCAGAGCCACCAGTCTCATCACACCTCTGAAACCAGCTGAGACATATCTGGCGAGAACCAGGCTGAATCACAGCAACCACTCTTAATCCAATTGCTCATCACCGTCTTTGCAAAAACGCATTCTAAAATGTTGCTGCCAACTGCCAACAAGTGGAGCCTATCGTCTCTTCTTCATTAAGATCCATTAAAAAAAAAAAAACATCAGTGGTCATACGTTCCGTCCGAAAGGAAAACCAGGACTACGAGAGCTTGGATTTGTTCTTAGGAGAAAACAAGGAAGGCCAAAGCTGGAGCTGAAGGAAGTACAATATCATCTAGTCTGTAGCAGACTGTACTGTTGTTTCCAAGGATTAGACATCTTTGTCCTTGACATGTGACTTTCAGTGCCCTCCCACAAGAGGAGTACATTTCCCTGTCCCGTTAACATTAGGCTTGGTTGTAAGGCTTGCTTTGGACGATGGGGTGTGAGCAGACATGACATAGGCCTTGTTCAAGCAGAAGTTTTAAGAGTCACTGTGTAAATTACCAAGTGCCTCCTCCAGGGCTACTCTTCCACCCCAGGCCCCTGTGACGTACACCCTCACCTCGGTCAGGCCTATCATAAGGGGCAGGGGTGCTTCCAAGACTCTCCCTTTTAAAATGGCCTAAGTCTTGAGTCCTGCCTTCCTCAGGTGCCCATTATTCATTTCCGTCAGTATAATTACTTCATCAGGGTTCATTGGATGCTGGAAAGAAAGAGCGTGATGTAGATCGAGTACCAGTCCTGGGTAAGTGGATTTCGTATTTACCAGCAAGGAGCTTCCTGGAACGGGCCAGGAGATGGGGTTATTTTGATCCAGGCAGGCGGCAAATCACAGCAGAGACATCTGCCCACCCCTCCTACTGTCAGGCTGCCCTGTGAGATGTTCTCACTCTCCACAGTCCTGCTGCTGCTCCTGTAGAATGTCACCCTAACTCTGCGATGTTGCAACAGAGCCGGGTTCCGTGACTCGCTTGCATAATGTCCGCTGCCTCCCCTTTTCTTTGCACTTTCCTTCTGCCTAGAGTTAAAGAACCCAGAAGTAGAAGGAATTCATTTCTAGAGCTCATCTGGTCCAGTGCCCTCCTCGTATAGCAAGACTGAGGCACAGAGTGGCTGAATGACATGCCCAAAGTGAGCAATTAGGGGCAGTAGCCCAAGTTCATGGGCCCCAAGTCCAGGATGCTTTCCATTCCATAATGAAGTGTCAACAACAGCGAAGGGCTGGAACCAGCTATGTCTGCACAAACCTCTATGGTGTCAGTAACACGCGGAATGTAGAAACATACATATGCATGTTCTTTTTAAAATTACAAAGGGAATCATACTTGTGTTTCTGCAACTTTGTTTTGTTTTTCACTTACTAATGTTTTAAACGCCTTCCTTCCACCATAATTACAGCTAGATCTACCTCCCTATAAATCCTGGCCCTCTGCTTCAGTTCTGGCCTTCTCATCATCCCTGTAGAACACAGCAGACTGAATCATCTTTTTAGAATTTAAATCAGATCCTATTACCTCCAGGATTAAAAACCTCCCGTGGCCTCCCATTACTCTTAAAACAAAGGCCAAATGGCCCCATCTGATTTCTGTGGCCTTATATGACCTTGCTCCTCTCTCCCTTCCAGGCCTTACCTGGCAGCTCCACATTTTGTAGTTTCTTAAAGGCACTGGGCTCCTGCTTCCAACCTTGGGGCCTTCTAGACTGTTCTTCCCTTTCATTGAAATACCCCCATTCATGCACATTCATGTACACATGCATACACATGCATGTATGCTCACATTTGCACATGTGTTCACACACACACACACACACACACGCCTCATCTAGTCTTAAAACTCGGCTCAAATGGCACTTCCTTTTTTTCCTGCCCACCGTTCCATTTCCAGCTTGCTCTGGACTATATCAGATCCACTACTACTCACCCTTGTAGCAGCATCTCTTTTCCTTTCATTCTTCATCCAGGTGTATAATCTATATATAAGTATTGGTAGAATGATCTAATGAATATATAATAATATATATATTCTCCCTGGTGAGGTGGTAAGATCTATGAGGGTGGGGGCGGCAGGGGTCAAGGCCAGCTTTGTACATCATTGTATCCTCCACACTTAACTCAGTACCTAACAAATAGTAGACCTTCCATTAATATTTATAGACTGAATGAATAAATGGAAATGTCAAAGAAGTAGAAGCTTGTGCAAGTTGTAACGGAAATATTGTCTCCGGAAAAGATGTGTCTGCACCCTGGAATCAAGAAAGCAAGTACAAATTGCAGGCCTCCAATGCAACTTTGAAAGAAATATCACCTTCTTTATGTTTCTAAAATCTCTTTATTTCCTCCTTCAAGTCCTCAATCTGCCAGACTGGAGATGGAGGGGTAACAGAGTATAGCACCCCTAGCCCCTCGACTCCCAGTGTGAATAATACCAGTGAAATGCTGTCATGCTCTGGAAACAGAGAAAGGGTCTATAGCATTCAGTCTGTCATGGGAACCACTGAGATCTTCAAGGTCACCCCCGCAGTGATTCCCTGATACAAGGCGGCCCTGTTTGCTCTCCACACCCTGTGTGGGACACAGAACCCCGCCGCCACCCAGCTCTCCAGTCCCAAGCTCCTGCCATTCTGGGCACAGCAGGTCCTCCTCACAAGGTGTCCCCATCTCTTTAGGGAGCTGCCACAGAAAGACATACCAGTCCACGCGTCCCAAAGGGCATTTACACCAAACACAGAGCACCGCTCTTTGAGAATGTGCCTAGGAGATGTGTCCCCTGCTCACCACCTGTCTGCTCCTGTCACAGACCTCTCTTCCCTGTCTAACCCAGGAGACTCACTCATCGCCTCCCTTTTCTCCTCCCCGAAGAACACCTCATGGTATCTCTTCACGAGATGCAGATGAGCTGTAGGCTGCAGGCTGCTTCTGTTGACAGGAAGCCCTCAAGCAAGAAGCCCAAAAGGCCAACCTACCTGTTTAAAATGAAGAGGAAGAAGAGAATTGAGGAAGCTCAAAAACAAATTAATCTTCCAATAAATCATCTTGCCTCACATATCACTTTGATGACTTACACGCCCCCACTTCCTGCCTCAGCCTGAGCCAACTGTCATTTGCAAGAAGGTTCTGATCACTGGGGCTGGGACCTCGGGTGGAAGTAGAAGTGTGGGGCAGGGCATGGGGGGCAGTAAGGATCTGAGGAAAGGGAAATATTTGAAGAGGGATTGGGAAGGTACTAAAAAGGCTGAGAGGCTGGAGGTGGGGCATCTGGTGGCACATTTCCCGAAGCCCACATAGCAGACTGCCCCCCAGAGACCGTCACAACCCCTTCTCCTCCTTTAGGCACTGCTTTAAGGCACTCTTCTATCCCCTTTGTGACAGAATTTTGCAACAGAACTTCTTTCACCTCCACGCAAGTTTAACTAGGTTTACTCCAGGGAAGGCAAGAACAGACTCTTCCAAAGGGTGAGTGATGGGTGGCAGGTGGAACTAGCCCTCCCAGTATTGGGCTGTGTGGGGGAACAGACCGTGGGCCAGCTTCTTCACAAGTAATCAGCCAGAAGTATCTTCTCACCCCACGGAATAGCACAGAAGGCCCCTGCCGACCTACAATGCACCTAATGGGGAAGATTCTTCCCTCTGAGCAGTTAGAAGACAAGCCAAGGGGTGGACTGTGAGGCCATGCCCTGAAGATAAAAGGGTTAGTCAGACACCTGAAGGTCTGGGAGTCCACATTCAGAAAGCCTTCACCTAAGCTCCGTTATTCTTTCTGGCAGCTCCCAGCCCTCCTGGAAGGTCTGCCCAGCTCCCAGTCTGGCACCAGCCCTTGGGCAAACCACAGGAGGCTCGGGTGACTTATGTCCCTAGCTGATCTGTGGCAGCCACTCAGTTGGCTCATGCCTCAGAGGCAGTGTCTGCCAAGGGGCTGGGAAGGGGCAAGCTCTGGCCTTCCAAGGGCCCCTGCCTGGCATCTGAGCCCAGGCTCAGGCTGTGGTCAATGGAGCTACTGATTTCATGGGACCTCAAGCTCAGTCTGAGACATCATCTGAGGTAGAGTATCTCCTTACTACCAGCCTTTTGGGGCCTAAATCTCTCATCAAGATCCTGATGGTGATAAGTGAGGTGATTCTAAGAGGCTCACCTCACCTTGTCTGAGACAGAGATAAGAACCCAGAACACTAAATACCAATGCCTGTGTCAGCCTTCAGTAAATGCTCAGAGTGTATGAATGACTGAGGAGAATACATGGCTTTGTATCAATAAATGGTAAAGATCTGGATGCTTAGGTGCCTCAGTCCCTTCAGTGTCTGACTCTTGATTTCAGCTCAAATCATGATCTCATGTTTCGTGGGTTCAAGTCCCAAGTTGGGCTCTGTGCCAATAATGCAGAGCCTGCTTGGGATTCTCTCTCTCTGCCTCTCTCTCACTCTCTCTCTCAAAATAAATAAATAAATTTTTTAAAAATGGTAATCATCTACACTGTTCCAGAACTATTTTCTGTGCTGTGTGGGCTACAGAAGTAGTTGTGGATACTCGCTAGGTGGAGAAACCAAGCTCATGCAATAAGCAATGTTCCTTCAATAAACATTTACCTAGCACCTACTCTGGTCACTGTGCTGGGCCAACATCTGTGACCAAGAAGACGTGGCCCCAGCCTCCACGGAGCTCACACTCTCATGAAAATAACAAAACCAAAAAAACGAGTGATTTACAATAAAGTGTAATGTATTTTTCCACGTGCTATGAAATGCAAAAAGAAGGGAAGTTCATCGGAACATGCTATTCAAGAAAAGGCTGTCAGAAAGGAGGCAGAAGGAAGGTATGGGAAGACAGTGGCCATGTCACAAAGGCTTGGAGCACCGGCCATAGGTGGATAGGCTAGCTCAAAAGCAGGTGCACACACAGACATGACCAGCATCTGACATTCAAATCTCAGCTGCATTACCTGCTATCGTTTGATCTGGGATACTTTCACATTTGGAGCCTGAGTTTCATCTTCTGTGATAAGATGGTAATAATAATAATAGTACCCTCTCACAGGGTGGCTGGGAGAATTCGGGGAGTTAAGTACCACAAGGAAAGATCTTAGCCGAGTAAGTCTCAATATGCTGTAATATTGTTACTATTATTGCAAGAGTTGAGCTGAGGCTGAATCCAAGTCATCCTGATGGAACAGCCCAGGGACTTGCTGACAGGCTGTGTCTGGATAATCGAGGAGAAGAACCAACAACAGCTCTCTCATCACTACTGATGAACAGGGTGTTAACTGCAACAAGCCCCTAATTACATCAGAACACCTGGGCTTGACTCCTGGCTCAGACATTTCGCAGCAGGATAACTCTGGAAAGTCGCTTATGGCTCCGAGACTCAGTTTTCACATCTGTACAAGGGAGATATTACTGACTTCTCTGGGCACCTCAGAGGGTGTTGGTACTGCAGAGCAAGCAAAAAGTGGGTGTGAAAGTCCTTTAGTCAGAATACAAACTGCTCCTGACCTGTGAATTATTATTATCTTGAAGGATCTAGCTTGGGAAACCAGAAGTATATAATTTGGGCTTAATCTCCAACACAAGAAAGAAGGTTTTAGATATTTTTCTTCTTGTATTTGCTTTTAAAGTTTCTAAAACTGTGTTTCTCAAACTTTTTTTAAGGGAAAGAGATCAATTTAAATTTTTTTCATGTTTATTTGTTTTTGAGAGAGAGAGAAAAAGAGAGAGAGACAGAGAGTGAGTAGAGGAGAGACAGAGAGAGGAGACACAGAATCCGAAGGAGGCTCCAGGCTCTGAGCTGTCAGCACAGAGCCCAACACGGGTCTCAGACTCATAAATGGTGAGATCATGACCTGAGCTGAAGTCAGATGCTTAACCGACTGAGCCACCCAGGTGCCCCTGTGTTTTTCAAACTTGACCGTGTCTACAACTCACCCAGGGAGCTCAGCAAGTGCAGAGTCTGGTTCAGTCTAGGGTAAGACCTGAGTGTCTGTATTTCAAACAAGCTAATGGGGGCTACTGCTGCTTCTATTTCAAAGACCACACTTTGAGTCACAGGGTTCTCTGGACAACCAGGCAGGCAAAGTGGTCTCTTCCCTTAGTGTGAGCTGACAACATAATCTGAGGAAGAGGTGGGATCCTGTAAGTGTCCAGAATCCACAGCTATCATGGGCCCACCAGCCAGTCATCCTCCATGGACAGCCACTCCATGGTGCTTGCTGCGTGTAAAGCACCATTCTACATTCTTGACAAATATTTACTCATTTAATCCCCATGATATCTCTATGGGATCGGTACTACTCTTGCCTCTGTTTTACAGGTAATGAAACTAAGGCCCAGAGAGGTTAAATGCTTTTCCCAAGGTCACACAGCCCATAGTCTTCATACCTGCAACTCCAGAGTTGAGCCCAGAGCACAAGGTATAAAACACAGCATATTCTGTGACCAGCTGCCCCTCCAAATCACAGAGCAGAAGAGCAGCTGCTGATGTATCATCCCCTCCTGAAGGCTGGTTAGAACTGAGTCATTCAATCATAGTGGCCTAAAGAAGCAGTCCCAGATCTGCCCTGGTTCCTGTCCTGCCCAGCTTTCCTCTCCCTTCCATTCTATGAGCTTCCCGGGATCTGTCCAATAAACGCCTTCCTTCTGCATATCACGGGGCTTAAAAGCTTTGGCCCCAGACTGCCTGGCTTCAAACCCTGGCTTCACCACCTACTAGTTACCTCACTGCTCCAAGGCTCCATTTTCTCATCTATAGCATGGGGCTGATAATAATACCGACCTCAGAGAGTGGCTGAGAGGATTAAAGATGATCATACATGGTGAGCACTTAGCGTAATGCCTCATCCACAGCATGGGTTCCGTACCTATTCCTGGTGTGATTATTAAGGCATGAGTAAGAACCAGCCTGCAGTCTCCATACTCCCATACACCACAGCTCCCTGACCCCCTTCCTCAGAGGCTGTGAGGGCCACCCAGGGTGTGAGGCCTCAGCAAGTGTGAACGAGCTGGACTTCTGGCAGGAAGTTCCAGGCCATTCCACCTGCCAGCTGCATTCTACATCTCTTAGAAAATGAAAAATGGTCACATTTATGGGGGCCCTTTATCGCACATCAGGGAAGCGGTTTGCACAAATGTTTGAATCAACTTGTCATGACTCTGGCCCTGGGCCTGTTATGAGTCAGCCTTGCAGCCCCCACTCAGCACTGCCACTGCCACAGAGATGGCCCCAAGACGACAGTCTCCATCAATGCCTGCCTCCCATCCCCTCCTCCCACACCCACATGCTGTCGCCTGCCATCACCTTGAATCACCCAGGAACCCAGGATGAAAGAGAGACATGCTGAGTGATGGGAATGACAATCACCAGGGAGCCCTCTGGCCCTCCAAGGTTTGTTAACTGCTATTAAAAGATACTCCAAGTCATTACTGCAACATTATGGGGATTTAGCTGATTACAGCTAATCTCGGACTCCCTTTGTGTTTCTAATGGAGGGGAGCTGCCTCATGCGAAAAATCCCATTTCGAGCCTTTCTTTTAAAATTTAGTTTAAGAAAAATAGCTAGGGGCAAAATGTGATATTCAGTCATTGAAAATAAGTAAGATAAGGGTTTAGGTATAGAGCAAGTGAATCACAGAATAGAACTTTTTCAGTCAGGTAGACATGAGAAATGACAGGTACCCAGGATAAGTTAAGGAGTAAAAGATATTGAATCCCTTGGTGAGCTAATGTCCCCTTTTGATTCTCTTTTACGCCTTCCGATTCCATCCGTGAGACGCTCTCCTTTAGAGCTGTAACACCCTCTGATGCAAGGTTCTCTCCCTTTCCAGCACAACCTACCCGGGCTAAAATCCCAGCAAAGGCCCACACTGATCCGGGACCATGGACCAGTTAATCAACCTCTCTGTGGCTCAGTTTCTTCATCTGTCAAATGGGGGTAAATGACAGTCCCCGCTTCATAGAGTTACCACGAGGATTGAATGAGTAACTTCATAGGAAGCAGGCTTGGCCCAGAGCACTTGGCTGATGTGAGCTCTCATTACTTGGCAGCTTATGGTATCTGACTGAAATGTAATAGCTTTTTTCTTCATTGTACTTACTTTTAAGGCTCTCTTTTACTTGGGAGACACAATTTGGTTTGCCATTTTTAATAGCTATAGAAAATGTATTTGTAAAAGAGATGTACTTAACAGTCAGCCAAAAATAGTATACCAACAGTAAAACAGACATATGAGGCTGTGAGACAATCATGGAAAGTGATAACTTGAGTGACTGCATTTTGGGAAGCCTGATCCAGTCCAATCATTCATTTTACAGGTAAAGATTCGAAGCCAAGAGGAAAAAATGACTTGCCTGAGGTCACACAGCAAACTAGCAGCAGAATCCAGGACCCTAACTCCCAGCCAACTGTTTTACTCAACACACTACATTCAGGTCACTAAGTTGACAGTATCTTATGAAAGAACAAATTAAAAGACACAAATTAAAAGGGAGTCCTGGAACTAAGGCCATTATTATGGAAATTGTCAGCTCTGATGAGCCACTTTGCTCAAACAAACAAACGAATAAATAAACAGTATTAATATAAATTTCAGAGTTTTCAAAGAATTCAGGCAGGATGCAAAAACAACTCAGAACCCAGGATACTGTTTTCATTGGATCATGTGTAATAAGTTATGCCTTTGGGTTCCTTTTTTTTTTCTCGTAAAAACATGTTCCGTCTAAGGTAGAAAATACCATAGTGATTTTTCTTCTATAAAAGCAGAAAGGGCAGGCCAGGGAGTGTTTGTCCCGTTGGTGAACAGAGCCTGAGTGTACGTGGTCTAGTATAACCCAGCATAACAAGGTTACATCACAAGGGGAAAGTCAGTCCAGTGGCAGTTGGACAGCAAAAAACAAACTGCTTCCCGGCCCAAGTCTGAGTGGTTACTGGCTCTAAAACTGAACAGTGAACTCCCAGCCCTCTCTATCCTTCTCTTTCTCTTCAGTAGGTGGGACTTGGGGGTGGGGGTGGGGGTTCTTTTAAGTTCCAACTTTCTTAGACACTGATTACATGCCAAAGATCTAGAGGCCAAGGAATGGGCTTCATTCTATCAGTTGGACTGAATAACCCCCTCCACCTGCACCCACTGCAATGAGCAACACTCTGAACTTCTCTGCCTCTGAAAAGGTCCTTCCTTACTTTAGGAAGATCAGACCTACAACTTACAAACAGAATCTGGAGTAAAGATGAGGAGTTTGAGGTAACCAAAGAAAGGAATCTCCCAAGAGTACCTTATCCAATGAATGTGAGTGTCCTCCAGGCACACCGCCTACCCATTACTCTGCCAGGATCACAATCCCAAACATCTTCAGGGGCCAGGGAGGTCGTGACAGAAGCAGACCCTCTGGGGACAAGGGAGACCTGAAAAGGATGTCCTTTTCTAAAGGGACACAGCAATTCAACTGCCATCATCTGTTGCTCTCTGATGCGGGCCCAGTATTGCCAGACCTTTTCAACATTAAAGAGAATCCAGGAATCTAGATTTTTATGAAATGTTTTCTGATTTTTAAGTGTTGATGACTAATTTGCTTTTTTCTAACATTCTGTGTAAGCTCAACACAAGCATATGAGCAGTGGACCCAGCCTGCAGGCACCCCTGCTCTGTGGCCTTTCCTTGGGCAGCCTCATTCCTTCCTGAACTTCAAGCACAAAGCATGAGGAATGACTCCTCAGGCCACACTCCATCCTGACCCTCATCAGTGCTCTAGATCTGCATTTCTCAGCTCAGGACCTCCTCCTGTGTTTTTGTTGGTTTGTTTGTTTTAAACCAACATTTAAGGCATGGATGAAGAAGGCAATTAAGGAAAGAGAAAAAAAGAACCTAGTCAGTGGCATCCAACATGGCAGAGGTCAGGATGGTCTTTTCTTCTTCCTTATAGTCCCAATCCTGAACACAGTGCATGGTACACAGTAAGTGCTTAATAAACGTTAATGACTGGATGATAAAAATGAAGGAATAAACTATAAGAACATGGAGTCACTGTGTTGTCCTTAAGGAATAATGACCAGGGTCCAAAGCAGAAATTACCAACCTCTATAATGTAATCAGGGATGAAAAGAATGGAGCTTATGAAGTCAGAGGTCAGACTAGGGGAGAAAAGAAAGATAGAAAATTTTAAATCCCATAGCCTGAGTCAAAAGTGAGATATATCATTTGGCACAGAAAGCCTGGATTTGAGTCATTGCTCTGCTAATTAGTAGCCATGCAGTTTAGAGAATTCATGGAACCCCACTGGGTCTTGGTTTCTACACCAAGACATGGGGGCCAAGATTATGTAGCTCCTAGAGGTGACTTGGGGATCAAATGTAGTAATGGATTTTAAAATGTTTTTGTGAACTGAAAAATACCCCAGACATGGGAGAGGGGGATGGAAGAGTCAAGTCACGTAGAGGATGGTGAGTCAGAAGGACGGTGCAGAGCCAACATGTTTCTTGGGCTGTCTGCATCATTTAACATGTCAAGATGGCTGTTGGCTTAGCTCTTGGCTTGAGTCATCCTGATTAACAGGTGCCTGGCCAGCCAGGAGTTTGCCTGCAAGTTGATTGGATGACTGAGTGGGGAGGAGCTCCTGAACTTGGCTAAGGACTGGAAAAAGCTAAGACGGCAGCCAAAAGAGAACGCAACCTTCCCTGTCCGGCCCAAGGGCAACTGGGTCATCTATGAAACTCATCCTACCGTCTGTCTCCCAGGGTACACATGTGACAATTCTTCTAGGGTCTCAGTGTTGATGAAGAAGGCACTCCAACAAACAAGCTCATTCAGGGCGTGAATTATTTACGTTCATAACATGCAAGTTTACACAGATCCATTAACAAAAATTACATCTGGCAACCACTTCTAAACAATTACAGTTAACTGTGGTTTTCAGAAGCGAGCAAGATAATAAAATAGAGCAGCAATCCTCAAGCCTATTGCAAATGTCTCCTTGACCCCAATGGCTGGAAGCTAGATAAATGGTTAAGACTGTGAGCTCTGGAGACACGCAGACCTGGTTCAGATCCTAGCCCTATCACATCGGGCCACTTACTTATCTCTGACTCTCAGTTTCCCCTGGAGTAAAATGGGAATGACAATAGTGGCTACTTTTGAGAGACTTTGTTAGGTTTAAGGGAGGTGATCTTTTCAAGGGGCTGACACAGTGGTTCTCTCAAGAAGAGCAGTCCAACAATGGTAGACAGCATGTTTACTTGGACAGCCAGTTTGCAATTCTATTTTATATCTAATTCCTTTCTCACTGGAATCTGGGGGATTTGAGACTGTTAAAGGTGAAAGCACCATTTAATTAAGACTTCAGGATGGCAGGTTTTTCCTTGGAGCAGAGGGTATCCTGCAAGTACGTAAGAAGCTCTTGGGGGAGACAAAAAGGATCCCCAATTACTAAAGCTCTAGCCACCCAAGAGCTCTTCAATGAGAATAGCTCCACTTTGATCTAATTTTGCTCCTTGTGGGATTTTGCTGGATGAAAAGTTTTCCCTAGTAAAAGTAATTCAACTTCTTCATTATACAAAGGGAAAAGCTGAGACCCAGAGAAAAGTGACTTGCCTAAGGATACTTGTGACTATGTAGTAGACACAAGGCTGATTTTTATGTCTCCAGTGTTTGTTAAGTATAATAACAATTATTCTGGATTATTAGTTCTTAGATAATTAATATCCCCAATGCAACTATTCTGTCCTTAATCAGATCAAAGTTACATTTCATCAAATTTGCTCCTTTTCCTTTGAGATATAGGCTAAAACAACATTATTTCACATCCCCAGAGAAGGGGAATCCTGCTTAGGCATATACCTTGTGCCTGCAAACTGCAATGCAACCCAATGACCTTCACCCTCAGTTGCTTTGCTTTGGATTTTATTTCCAAACAGGTGAAAGAGCAAATCAAGCCAAATTAAAAAGTGACAGCAAAGAAATAAGGAGGAAGTGAGAAAGGGGAAAGCAGAGAATCCCAAGTTAGAACAGTTCTGGGCATGTACGGTGTCTAGCCCCCAGGAATACCATTAAATTATTATCATTTGTCCTCATCTGCATCCTCAGAGCCGATAGCTGACTGTCCAAGCCAGGCCCTGTGCCAAGCACTTTGCACACACTTTCTCATTTGAATCTCTCAGAACTCTGTGAGGTATTATTATTCCCATTATAAAGATGAGGAAAGAAGTACAGAAAGAATTAAGTAAACAGCACAAGATCACAGGACGGAGGCAGAATCCAAATTAAAATTCACGTTAGTGCAACCCCAAAGCTCTTGCTCTTAACCATGGTATAAAGTGGATTCTCCCTACAGCTACATGAAACTTACACAAATTCAGCTAGATATGTTCAAATGAGCAAGGAAGCAAAACAACCAGAAAGAGAGAGAGAGAAATCATCCAATAGTATAGATGGTTTCAGCTGTCTTTCAGTGTCTTCACTGACCATGGACCCCAAGATGAATGTCAGATAGATGTGTTCTGACGGTTAGCTCTCTGCCAGCTTTTGTAGCATCATCACTGCTGCATCCTAAAGTGATTTTAGATACACTGTTTCTTTTCATCCAAAAGTAAGCCAGCCATGACATCTGAGACACCAAGAAGCAAAATCGGTCTAGCCAAATCCTTGGAGGAAAATGATTGTGTTTGGACTCCTTCAAACTCCAACCAGGGAAAGTCCTTCTGAGAGATGTTCAAGGGGGAATTTCTACTACACTCAATTTTTCTCCTTGTATGCTCATCTTAGGACCCAGTTCCCTTGGAAGTTATGCCTCCTGTCACTAGACCAATGGAAAGCCTGATGGAAGGCAGGAGCTTCTGGTCCCTATTATGCCACCAACCTGGAGGGTGATGCCTCCTCATAGTCTGCAGAAGTTTAGAGTGAGTTCATCACTGAGGAGCCACATGATGGAGGAAGTTGGACCTGGTATATGGGACTGGTCTCTGAAGACAGCAGGAACTGAGTTAAACCAAGTTGAGCTGTACAAGGGAAATGTCCAGACCTTCCAGAGATTCCAGGTCTCACACCATGGACACCCACCAGCCCAGCCCCCCGGAACTCCATGCTGCTTGGCCGCTCGGCTGGGCCTCTCTTAGCTCCATGGGGAAATGAAAGGGGACAGCTTCTTGGCCTGGAGGCACTGTTGTAGCTGGGCTGGGGCTCAGACTTTGGCCTGAGGAAAGAAGACAGGATGCAGGGCCCCCCTCCATCCACATTAGCCTCTCCGCTACTCCAGCAACTGGCTGGCTGCTAACTCATAATCTCTCTGACAGAAGAGGTGAGAGAGCCAAGAGAAGGAAAGAGATCCTTTCCAGCCAACTGGGATCTGAGCTGTTGAATCCAGAAGTTTATTTTATTAAAAATAAAAAGGGAAAGGAAAAAAAATTTTACCAAGGATGATTATAGGGTGTCTGTGCTGCCTGGTGAAGGATGAGGACATCCTCTTTAAGACAGTGGTTTTGTCTTCATCATGCCAAACAACCAGCACTTCAGCTTTGTTTTGTTTAAACGAATTGACCCGTTTTATTCAAACAAATAGATCAATTGTTTGAGTGCCAGGCAACAGAGCCTTCATCTTCTCCTGCAACTTAGCAAAGTTTCTCACATAACAGTTTTGCACTCCTGCCTGGGCCGATGAAACATACAACTTAATCATCCAGTGCCATGAGCCAAGGTGATTGTTGAAGGAGAGAGTCAAACATAACAGACTACATGTAATGAAGGTCCAAGTGCCCACTGAGCTCACGGGAAAACAATTTCCTTTGGAATCGGCCTCATTCAGTGGTTACATCTTCCCCCAGGGGAGTTTCATTTGCAAATACAAAGAGGACTTAGAAGACAATTCTAGACAATTCTGCTTCTGACACTGCACTTTGTCATTGTTGTTTTTTTAGTTTCTTTTTATTTACTTTGAGAGAGAGAGATAGAGAGCAAGCAGGGTAGGGGCAGAGTGAGAGGGAGACAGAATCCCAAGCAGACTCCCCACTGTCATCTCAGAGCCTGATGAGGGGTTTGAACTCATGAACCATGAGATCATGACCTGAGTCAAGAGTCGGACGCTTAACTGACTGAGCCACCCAGGCTCCCCGACACTGCACTTTGTAACACAACACCCAATACCCCTTGAGTTGTGTGATCTGCCTGCTGGAGAGGATCCCCTACCCCTAATCAGATGCACTCTGCAGACCAGCCTTCTAAGGGAACCAAGGCCCTCTCTGTCTCCAAAGTCTAAGGCAGGTATGCATTTGCTACTGGTACATTTATTCTTTAGTCTTAGTAAGTAATATGTGTATGTTTGCATGCATGTATGTATGGACACACATACATATATGGTTAATATTAATAATAATGTAATATCTAACTCATACATGTGAATTGTGATACAACCTATTATTCCCTGTTGCCTTGTTTTGATTCTCAAACTAGTTCATGGGTAAGTCTTTTCTTCTCTTACCAGGTTAGGAATATATCTTATCTCTCTAAATCTAGAAAATTCCAGTAGATCTTAAAGGAGAGGTCTCAAAGTTTTCTTTTCCCAGCCAATGTTTAGCTCCCTGTCACAGAGCCCAGTATGGGACCAGCTCATAGTTGGTACTCGGTAAATATCTGGCAACCTAATCAGGAAGTTGGTCAAAGGCTGATGGGGGCTTACCCTGATAAAGGCAGCTTCAGGTCCTTAGCTTTGCTTCCTTGACTAAACTAGAGCAACAGGGACCATCATTTTCATCTAATACACACCAACACACACACACACACACACACACACACACACACACACACACAATTGAAGCTTCACAAAGATAGGTTGGAATATCCCCCCTTTCCCAGGGCAGACCTTGAGTCATGGACTCAAGGGCAGTGGTCCATTTGGGAAGTGTTCCCAGGAAGTACCCACAAGGGATTGAGAAAGTACTATGGAAGAGAAGACAGCCCCAAAAAAATGTGTTAACAAGCTACTGAATTATATTCCCAAAGGGGACCTCTGGGAAAAGATGGAAGGCATGCCTCAGAGTTGCCCCCTACCTAAGGTGTATTTTCTGCCAACTCCCATCTGTGAATTGAAGACTACTCCTGCACTATCAGTCCCCACACTGTGCTGCTCAAGGGCTGAGTGTGCTGCTGCAGCCGAAGAAAGCCTTGAGGCAGAGTCACAGGTAGGCGCAATATGAAGAGAAGCTGGTGAACAAGGGAAGGATGAGCCTTGGCAGGTAGGAACAGGGCATTGATGGCAGCTGGTACAGTTGGACCTCCCAGTGCCTGTAGGAGTAACTGGCACACACCTGGGGTTCAAAACAAAACTGCACAAATGAATGCATTTATTCTATTGGTTTTGTAAAACTTTTTTTCCAAAGAGAACATTTTTTTCAAAGGAAACCTTATGAGCGAAGTTCAGGATATATGAGATTAAAGAGGAGTTGCTTGATTTAAGGACCAAATCTCCATCACCTTCCCCACCATACATAGACAGGTGTGAGGAATGTCGAGGGTGTCTCCTAGCACAAGGGGGAAAGCCCCAATTTAATTTATCCTCCTCATTTTACAGATGGGACTATTGAGGTGCAACATACTCTGGTGACCTCATGAGTTAGTGTTGGAGGCCAAAGGCAGCCCAGAAGAGTTGGTTAAAGGGGGTGGGCACCACCCTGAGCATCGGCAGGACCCTCCTCTGGAAGCACTTGGGAAGCCTTGCTGAGGGCTGGGATGCTCGTCCCGAAAGCCTGGGGGTGGGGAAAGGGGAATGATCTGTTGCAAAGTCATGACACCTGGACTGTCTCCAAGAACATGGTGATTAAGTCAGCTGTCATTCACATCCCCTCACTCCAGACCAAATGTTAGCAACCAAGGGGAACGTCAGCACTCTGCACGGTTGCCATTGTCGAATCTGCTTTCCACCGCTACCAGGAAAACTGTCACCTCAGGCAGGCAGACCCTATACTCCCCTGCAAAATTTGGTCCCCTCCTCCCTGAGAAGAGGTGCCAAGTAAACATCTTGAGGGAGTTGCCAGGAACAAAAATCCTGAAGAACTTAACAACACAAGTTTGTGCTAAAAAGTCAAATTTGAGGCCACTAAACTGGAGTAAACTCAGTTTGGACAGAGAGAAAGAAATTGAGATGTGGAAGGAAGAAGTTTGGCATTGGCAGTTTTTTTGGGGGGGGGGTTGTTTATTTTTGGGGGGGTGTTTCTGTGGCAGTTTTGATCCATGCATGGTGCCTACCTCTCTGAGTCTAGGTCTCTCATTGTGGACACTAGAAACTCCTAGTTCAGCCACCTGCCTTCCAGTCAACAGCAGCCTAAGAACCAGGTGGACAACCAAAGCCATGTACCAGATTTATGAGTGCCTGTAGGAAATCTCTTTAGTCTCTCGAGCACCCAGACCTTCCTTCTGCTGGAAGGAACGTTTCAGTATGAACCCCATCTCGGTCTGTTCTCCAAAAATGAAAATTAATGTATCATTACAACCAGGGAAACTTGCCTAAAGTCCTCATTTTCACACAGGAAAATTTGAGGCCCTAAGAAGAAGTGACATGCCTAAGATCTCAGAGCTATTTAGTAGAACACCTGCAACTAAAATACCAGTTTTTCCTAACTTCTAGTCCAGGAGCTTTTTTTCTATACTAATTTGGAAGGCAATCTACATTTTTCCTTTAGCCCTGCTTTTCCTTTTCTTTTCTCTTCGATGGATAGATTGGTTGGTTTGTTGGTTGATATATAGCTCTGGGCCTGGTCCATAAACTCTCATCAAATATTTGTTGTATAAAAGATTGTATGAATATATGAATGAATATCTCCGCTGAAGGAAAGCTTAGGACTTGACTTAAATGCCCAATTTTTGACCTTCAGACATCTTCCAAATGGTGCAAACAAGCATGTTGGGCAAACCACATTTCTGAGAGAAGTTGAGGTTGCTGGATGGAAGTACAATACAGTTCAGAGTCCAAATTAGAGGGAGAGATGGAGAGTAGGCAGCATTTGGCATCCATCATGAACACCACTGCAGCAGCACCTCCATGAAGAGTTCTCAGATTCCCTTTCCCCCCTGCCTCCCGTGGCCCCGGGCAGGGAGTGTCCATCAAGAGCTTGCCTCGTGGCAAGGCTGAAATTATTTCCAGTGCTAAAACTCTGTAATTCAGTACACCAATTGACGAAAAATTAAGAGATCTATGATCACATCTACACCCTGAAAACACTTAGCCTGATAAGGTGATTTAGAAAAAAGAGGTTATTTTGATCCAAAATAGCCACAGATTCCACCTTAGGTGATTCCACCTAAAAGAAGTCTCCAGACATCAGTCCGTCTCCATTGCAGCCTGAGCTTGCCTTTCTTTGGCTCTAGCTACTTATCATCAGCACTAGAGCATTGCAAAGCAAACAGTAGGCTTTATCTTCGTTTATTTAAATTTTGCTATTTACTAGCCATTCTTTTCAATAAAATAGGCTCATAGTAAACACTTTTACTTTTTTTTCAAATAACAGACGCTAACCATGAAGAAAATAAAAAATCACTGCCAATATTTTTATAAGCATCCTTCCTTTCATGTCTTTGACTCCATCTTCTGATATTTTCACCTCATCCTGGTGTTTCCAGTCTCCCAGAACTACCTTCCTCTGAGTACTTTGGACTGATCCCTTTATATTACCTCATTTAATTTTCACAACATCCCATTAATGTGGCAATTATTATCCCCATTTAACAGATTAGAAACTGAGGCTCAGAAAGGTTGTGACCTGTCCAAAGGCACACAGCTAATAAGCAAAAGAGCTGGTTTCAAATCCAAGCTGACCTTATTCCAAAAATGAAGACTAAAAATATAAAGTGACCATTTTTATACCTTTACAATGTACCAGACGCTATGCTAAGTGCCTTATGTATACAGTATCTCATGCCTTTATAGCAAATTGATAAAGTAGACTCTATTCTGCTGTTGGGAAATCTAAGGCATAGAGGAGTTAAATGCCCAGAATCACACAGCTGGTAAAAGGCAGAGCCAACAAACAACTTCAGGATTTTTGCCTCCAAAGTTCATGCTTTAAACCAGGAAACTGCATGGCATTCTCCATGCCACCAGTTGAGACAGATTTGCACATATATGGAGTCAGACTCTACACACAAGTCTAACTTGTTTGTTTTTCTCATAGGTAAGCATAGTGTGATTTCAATCCCTGTCTTTAAACTTGAAATGGCATGGCCCAGTCCTGAAGCCAACAGTTGGCCCTACCAACCCATCCACCCATTGCCACCCCCCACCCCCACACCCCATGGCTCTCATACTCAATCACAGCCCTCACCCTAGCAGCTCACCCCAATTACATTGCCCTCAGTCTCTCCCCAACCCCCGCCCCACTCGTCTCATCTTCAGGCTGTCCTCTTACACTTATCCTTTAAACCAGGAACTGCATAGGGACCCACTGACCCAGACCTCTGGATTCAAACAAGCCCTCCTCCTGTGATGTGGCTACTTCTGACCACTGCAGTGAGCCACCTCATCCCCATCCCACCTGCCATCCAGTTCTCAAGCCCTGAACAGCATCCCTTGCCGTGCAAGCACTTGACACCTTCCCAAGATTGGCTCTGGCTCAGTGAACAAAGTCACCAGCAGACATTCCATCAGATAACCTCCAAACTCCCTGCAGTTGGAAAACAATATCCACCGTTAACATGTCCACTTAAATAAGGAGATGAGAGTTTCTCAGTAAATTCACATGAACTACTCTACCCTGAAGTAGAATTCTGTCCATCTCTCTGCTTGAGGCACTCTCACTGTGTGGCTTTGGACACATCACTTCAGCTCTCTGTCAGAAGTTTCTTTTCTGTCAAACAACAGGTAGAAACAGATGGTCCCAGTCCCTGTAAACCCTGAAATACTATTATCCTATGATTTTTGAAATGACAAGTCTGGTAGATATTACTCCCATCGGTGTTGTTGTCCAATTACTAACCAAACTAATGAGACCATTTGTGCAATCCAACTGCAAAGTTCACCTTAGGGGAGAAGGGAAGAACCGGGGCCATTGGACATTCCAAGATGTCGCTGGGGCCAAACGATGTGGAAGGTCGTGTGCGGGCAATGGCGAAACGAAATCAGACAGATCCTCATGTAAACGGGGTGGGCTTTGGCATGAAGAAGCACTTTTGATGAGCAGGAAACTGTTATCTGACTGAAGCTAAGATAAAATCTACTTTTTGAAAATGTTTTCTTTTGTTTTGTTTTTTTAAGTTTGGCTCAATCACTTGTTTTTCTCCGTTCCTTATGTAATCTTGTGGGATGCGGCGTCAGAAAGTCATAAATCATTCATGGTGCTCTGGGGGAAAAAAATCACTCGTGCAAAGCAGTTGCAACTTAAAATGAGAGAAGTTTTTGCATGAAGCCCAAAGAAAAATGTAACTCATATGGTTCATAGCCCATGCTGCTCACTAATTCCACAATCGCCATTGGGCTTGGTCATTTGTTTCTGGCCTCTTATTGCTCTTCATTTTAAATAGAGACTAATGAAAGGGTATAGCCTGTCACAACTGTACTGCATTTTTCCAGGAGTCCTAGAAAAGACACTGTAATTGTCGCCTTTGTGGGGATGATTGAAGCTGGCAGATTTAATTCCCTGCTTAAAGAAGTCAAGCAAGCCCTTTGTCCAAAAGTCTCTTTTTCAATATGCCAGTCACTGTTGTCCATAATTCTTATGGGTTAATTAAATTCCCTTTGTAAAATAAAACACTCTTTTCCTAAACCCACATTAAAAAAACAACAACAACAAGTAGTCCCTACTAGCTAATTCCCAAATATTAATGCCTTAAAGCTTAACTTTATAATTTCTAAATGACATCTAGATGTGATGAGGTTTCTAATAAGCAAGCAAATTTGTTTTTTTTTTTTTAACTTCTTTCATCCTCATTAATTCATTCGAGCTTCACAGAAGTAGCAAGGACAGGTATGTGTTCATTCATTAATTCAATCCTACAACAAGGTTTATTTTTACTGCCAGGCACTATACTAAGATGCTAAAGATACAGACAAGGTAACACCCCTTGCCTTCAGGCCAGTCACAGTCTATGTGGTGACAGACATGTAAAAATCATCCTAGGGAGACAAACCAAAATGAATATGACTTTTTCATATTTTCACTAAAAGTGAAATGCTTTGCCCTAAGTCAAAGAGCTGGAAAGTTCCAGAGCAGAAATTTTCTCTTAGGTCTCCCAAGGCTCAATTCAGATCACTGTCAAAGAAATCCAGTAGCTTCTTGTAAATGGACATGTCTTGATGAGACAAAGTGAAGGAAAGAAAGCTCCCAGACTGAGGTCCTGCCTCTTAAAAGAATAATCTGAATTAATTACCTTAGGAATAAGCAAAATTGAGAGAAAATTCTCAGCAGAACAAATGAGGCAAGCATTCCCATTGGCCAAAGTCATAATTTCTCCCAATCAGTCCTAAGATGATGTCCAACCTAGCACAGTGTCTGGCATTGGGTTAGTCCTCAAAAAATGTCTATTCTCTGTTCAGTTGAATTCAAACTAGTCATATAACCACTGTGGCTATGTTACCAAATAACAGGAAGTTGCTCTCTCTCCCCCACCAAACTCTTGAGATCTCAGTGACATTGCCTTGAACACCCTGTTCCACAGCATAAGAAAGCCATAATCTTTCCTCAAGATCTTGACTTTTTCCTGGTATTAAGACTCTCACCATTTGACTCCCTGTTACCATCCTACCAGCAAGTCCCAAGGCACAGTCTTTTTCTCATTTTCAAAGAGAAATCCACTTGTCCCAACCATTTGCTAAGCTTTTCAAGAATCTACTGAAGATGAGACCATTCTGGGGAGTAGTTATATCATGCACAACCCAGCACAGCTGATTCACCATCTCGCTGGGTCTACCACTCCCTCGCTCTCCCTTTCTCATACTTTCCTCTTCCTTCCAGAGCAACAAATTCTTTCTCTTTGCTCAGGTACAGCTATACTGTATACCCAGTGTGTCAACTTCTACTCTAAGTGGCTCTATCAAGGATTTTTTTTTCCCCTCACCAAGGTGAGTATCTCCTTAGAAAGAATTCTCAGACCAACTGCTAAAATAACAAAAATGTTCTATCTCTCATTTCACCCAAAACTAAAATCAAAGATGGAGACCATTGCCCACTGTTTTTGATATTTCCTGTGGCCACATGATGAAAGGAGGCAGAGATTTCCTGTCATAATCTAGCTCCTTGGTGCTCTCCTGGCTCAGCCTGAGGACTGCTTTTACCTCAGTCCAATGTCCAACATACCCACCTGCCTTTGATTCTCTGGCACCACATGCTCTTTGTACTCTGAATGTGGCATAATATATTCTGGGTCTGTGCAATAAGCAAAAGAAAAAATTATTAAACACCTTCTGTGTACAAAACACTTTGCTATGGACTGGGGAGAATAAAGAACTCATAAGTGCCCTTAAAGAACTCATAAGCTGAGCTCTGGCACAAGCTTACCATGTATTCTTAGTAAACTGACAACTTCTAAGGTCCCATTTCCTCATCTATAAAATGATGATGTTATACTGCCTAATGGCAAAGAGTAAATAAGGCAACACACACATATACATACATATACATATACATATACACATACACATACACGTACACGTACACTCAAGACAAAACACATAAAGTGCTTGGTTTGACACATGACTAGCAATAATAATAAATGGAAGGCAAAAACACAAATTGATACTGATTGCTAAATGAAAAAAGAAAACTTACATAATATAAGGTATACTGTAATAAGTTTTATAGCAAAGATATCAAATGCCAGGGTGGTATGTGGGAGGGAAAGTCTCATTCTAGCTGAAAGGATTGAGAAAGATTATTTAGAGTGAACAGAAGTCAAGCTGAGAGTGCAGAATGAGCAGGATTTAGACAAAAGGTCTAAGTTTCCACAAGGAATTAACAATCAGTGTGGAAGAGTTGTAGATTTCTCTTAGTATGTTAAACTTGAAAGATAGTGATGTTGGCTTTTACCAGTTAGGTGAGAAACTTTGTGGCTCTTTAGAAATGGTTTGGTTGATAGAACTCTTCAAAGCTTTGTGGCTAAACCCCTACCTAACCCCTGGGCAGTCTGTGGGTAGCCTAGAACTGTGAGACTGAAAGATTATATAAACCAGTATTCATTAGATGTCTCAACTGTTATGGTACAATAGTCTTGTCCAAAAGTCATCTAATTATCAGTTTGCACACTTCCAATGACAGAAAATTCATGCCAATACAATTTTGGCCACCATTAACATATTGAAAAGAACCATAGGTAGGGAAACCCAGCAGGTATATGGGGATTATGATAAGGACACAGTCTCCAGAAAGTACAAACTTTAGAAGGAATCTTAATTTTATTACTAACTTGACCCTAAGCAAGCCACTCAATTTTTCTGGGCCCCGAAGTACCTCTCACACTGCTTATAGCTCTAATGTCCTAAAACATCTGATTAAAAAGTAATGCAGGTAAAGTTTCTCTGTAGAGAAAATCAGCTGATGTCAAACATGCAGAACTATTTTGAGACTTTTCAACTACAAAATAAAGAGATTTTTATTACCACTATGAAATACTCAGTTTCAGTTCCACAAGCAGCACATCCCTCCCTATGGATATGGAGATGAGTAGCCCCACCCTACCTACCCCACCCTGCACTAACCATACCTGAGGAACCTTGTTCCCAGATATGGACACCACAGTTTAATGGAAATACCAATATGCTCTGGTTTAGAAAGAAGTTGGAATGAATGTTAGAATGAAAGCTGTCATCTAATTGGAAACTCTTCTCGGAGCTACTTGGGCAGGACTAAAATTCTTGTATTAAACTGCTGAGGGTACAACAAATACCCACAAGTAGAAATACCATGGAAATGGATTTCAGTGTCACGTAAGGAAGAGCATACCAATGGTTAGAGTTGGCCAGTTAGAAAAGTTAGTGAGGCTTCATTGCCAGAAATGTTGCAGAAGGATCTGAAGAACCAACTCTCAGAATAGCTAATGCAGACATTATCACATGGGGTAGGAGATGAGCCTAGAAAATATATACATGTCCTCCCAGTTCTGAGTACCAAGGCCCCTCAATGCACAGTAATATTTATCATGATTCATTCATTTATCTATAAATGTTTAGTGACTGTCGACTTTGGAACTGGCATGGCTGGGGTAAAATCTCAACTCTGCCACTTTCCTGTTCTCAGTTTCCTCACCTATAATATGGGAATAATAAAAGTTCCTACTCACAAAGTTGCTCTGAAGATGAAAGGAAATGATTTATGTAAAGCACTTTTGAATAGTGTTTGACACATGACATACATTTGATTAATATTAGACATTAGTAGCAGTGGTACTATATAAGGCACTGAGCTAAAGGTCACCAGGGTTAAGAAACACATGAATCCTACCTTTCTTGAGTTTAAAGTCAGCCATGAGGTGGGAGAATATAAAAGATATTAAATTAAAAGTCACACAAAAATATAAATATAACTTCAAACTATGACATTTGCTTTGAAGGGAAAAAAGAAGATGCCCTGACAGCATATGACAGAAGAGAGGACTTACTTAGATTGGAAGGTGCAGGGAAGAGTTTTTTGAGGAATTGACATTTAAGCAAAGATGCAATACACATCCCAGCACTAGGGGTTTAAAGGGGGACCCTGATGCTTGGCTTTAAGTCAACAGAGAAATGAAGCCAGCTATCTGCAAGGGTATGGAGTCACCTGTCAATTCGAGTCTCAATTTTTGCATCAAGCCCCACATTAAGCAATTTAAATATAGACAGGCTTTCTTTGCTTTACCTTAACTAGTTTCCATTTAATTTTTCTCTGAAATCTATAAACTCATCAGTGTATCCATCCATCCATCCATCCATCCTTAAATCCATCCATCCACCCACCCATCTATTTATCTATGGGAAATTCAATGATATGTAGTTCCCAACCTCAAGGAAATTGCATAAGGGAGGCTGCTATGTGCACAAGTCCCTATAAGCAAAAATATGTCACCAAAGTGAGAGAGAAATACTATGGAAGTTGAAGAAACTAGAAGTTCAACAGATGAGGGAATGAAGGGAAAATTTTTGGAAAAGGTGACTTGTTGAAGCATGTTAGGGAATTATAAGCAAAGTAAATTTGGAGAAATCAAATAGTACTCAGCATTTGGGTTTGAAAATCATACATAAGCAAAAAAAAAAATCATGGTTAAATGATGGTCATTGAGACTATGTTGGAGAATTGCATACTATCTCTCAAAAAATCCAATACAGCCAGATGCTTCAGTTGAGCATCAAGTGAATTTATTAGTTTGCTTTTTTGTATTAAAAAACAAAAAAAGGAATTCTTAAATGCTGGACTCACACATAGTGTGAGATCCATGGGAAAGAAGAGTAGGAGCACTCATTACCATGCCTCCTGCATCCTCCGCTTACGTGCATATGTACCAGGTGGAAAGAGGGCAGAACTGGCAATAGCAGGACTATTAGCTCACTCTTTTTCTGCCTCTGTCAATCTATCAATTTGCCTATTTTTTGTTATTTTTTCCAAATAGTTAAATTTGCATTTAGGAAATAGAAATGGGATGCTTGTCCAATATAACATGACCTGAAGTCAGCAAAGAGCTGAGCTGTCAAGAAATAGCTCAGTGAAACAATACAGCTGAAAGTTGGGTCTTTATTAGTTTCCTAGGACTGCTGTAACAGACCACCATAAAATGAGTGACTTAAAACAACAGAAATTTATTCTCTCACAGTTCTGGAAGCTGGAAGTCCAAATCAACGTATCAATGGGCCCTACTCCCCCTGGAGACTCTAGGGGAGATTTTGTTTTTGCCTTTGGTGGTTCCCACATCCTTGACTTGTGGTGAGACAGCTCCACTCTCTACCTCTGCCTTTGAGTGGCCATCTTCCCTGTATCTTTGTATCCAAACCTCCCTCTCCTTTTTCTTAAAAAGACACCAGTCATTGCATTTAGGACTCACTCAAAATCCAAGATGATCTCCTCTTGAAATCCATAATTAACACCCTCAAAAAACTCATTTCCAAGTAAGCCACTTGCTTAGGTACATGGGGTTAAAACTCGTACATATCTTTTGGGAACCACCATTTATCCCACAATAAGGTTTAAGAAAGAGTAATAAAAGTGGGTTGAAGCTCTATTTTGAAAGATTTTGTATGTTAATTGCAAACATCTTTAAGGCTCTAGTTTTTGCAGAACTATGATGTTGACAATCTCTACTTTCACAACTATGTAAATACCTTGCAGTGTAGGTCCTTTCCTCTGCCTCACTGACACAATCTGACACTCTGAAGTCCTCTTCCTCTTACTTTGGTTATTCATCCAATTCTTGTAGTACAAGACTTGACATACCTCCATCATCTGTTTGTCCATATCCTAATAAAAATTCCAATCCTATATCCCATCCTCTACATGAGTGATGGTTAATCAACTAAAATAATCTTTATTAAGGCACTGGCTCATCTGCATTGTTAAAAACTATACACAAAACACTTAAAATGTGATCATGTTAATGCTATCTCTCTGTGGAGATATATCTGCTGCCAGGAGACAACACCTGAAGCTGACGGGAAGGGAAAAATGCCCTGGCTAGCCCCATCTCCTTGCCCTGAGATCTCCCATCATTGGCCAAACCCAACTAAAAGCCAGCCAACATGGGAGCCTGGGAACAGCAGCTTGCAAGTATCTGCTCCTTTGACCCAGAACAGAGGAGGAAGGAGAATTAGGTCCAGAACCAGCTCTTATACCTCTGATCCCCACTTCACAGAGTAGCACATGGAGTTCAGCAAAGGTATTGATTTCCCAGGGGTACACCACTAGTCAGTATTAGTGTAGATTTTGAATCCAAGTCTATCCAAATACAAAGTACAAGTGCTTGCTACGCTCATTCTCACTACCACCATGAATATTTCAGTTGCTTTGTCCAACTGCCTTGGTCAGAAGATAGCTTGGGGTTCTGAGGGGCTGTTTCATGGCTATCACATCAGCAAGAGTATCTTCTCTGGTTTCGAGATTTGGATTTTGTGAAGGATATAGATCTCCATTCCAGGAAAAACTCACCATGCCCCCTGCTGCAAGGGCTTCAGCTCAGCTGCTAAGAGCCATATCTTTCCCTGGCAACCCATATTCAGAAACTGATAAAGGCTCAGTCTTTTTGGCCCACTTGCAGGACAACAGGAAAAAATATCACAGGTCAACCTCTCCCACTGTCCAGTCCTCTCCTTTCTACAGGTGTTGATCCCTAACACCAAATCCTGTCTCCACACCTGCTTCTAGAGAACCCAACCTATGATAGGTTTTGCTGTTATTAACATGCTCATCTTGGCCCACAACCCCTCAATCTACACATACTAGTTGATGATGCAGCAATTTCTGTCATAGTGGAAACGGTGAGGGGTGGTGTCACCTCCTTTGCTCCTCTTAGATATTCTATAGGCCCTCACTGAGATGTTTCTGGTTAAACTGACAAGCAAATGGAGATACTATCAGATGGTAAGATATTTGGTCATCTTCTTGGTGATCATCCTTTGCTGGTCCCCGCAGGATGAAATACCAGGAATGTATTGATCAGAAGGTCTGAGGAAACACAACCATCAGCTCCTTAACCTCACTTCTTATTCCTTATGCAGAGAGCAGGAAATGTCTTCTGAACCACTTACTTTATGGCAAAGACTGAAATACAGCCTAACATTCCTTAGCATTTCTGGGATATTGGGGTCTACCTAGAAGTAGCCAAGATTGGGGTCTGCCTATCTGCATAATTTCCTTCTGAAGACCTCAGAATGCTTGGAGAAGTGCTCTTCTCTGATTTCTGACTGCCAGCCCCCCTCGGTTATGGTAAAGGCCTGGAGCTTGAAGGGGCTTCCAGAACTCATCAAGTCCACCTCTCTGCTCTTGAAAAAAAGACACCTCTCTTCAATACGTCCACACTTTTTCCCTTTAAAATGTAAGAAATTCCCTATTTTGTTGGTTATCACATCAAACAGAAATGAGCTATAGGGGCTTGGTAGAATTGGGGTTGGCCTCCCCCGCATACTGTTTTCTTTCCTGCCAACTAATTCTTGCCCTTAACCTTCTTAAGTGTCAGTACAGCACCTATTATTCATGGCTTCATTGACATTTCTTCTCAATCCCTGAAGCTGGTGGTGACTCATCCTCCCTTGTCATCAAGAGGGCATCACTGGGCCGTACACAGCACAGTGCATGAAGTTCATGTTAGCACTCCTCCGATACCTTTCAACAAAGGCTCTCTAAAACTTTTTAATTTGATGACCTAAAGGCAAACATGAAGATTTCCAATTTTACAGCCTGTGAACTTAAATTAAACAACCTACTTGGGTCATTCAGGGGCCAGGCCTCACATTGCCCTTGTGGAGCAGAGTCACCAGGTCCATGGAAAGTTAGTTTAGCAAAGATCTAAAGTGTCCATAGCCACCCAGGCCTTCCTTTAAGGGGACGTGTTTGTACTTACCCACCCTCCAAAATGCTCTTAGCATGAAAGGGGAATGATCCTTCAATGCAAGCCTCTTTCTGCAGATAGTGTCCTTGGATTTTCCAAGGGATATTTTTATTTTGCTGAAAAGAACAGTGCACTTATTGAACTAAATAAGACTGAGAAGTCTTGTTCCCAGACAGAATGTGTGTCTCCACAGCAGTCACCAAGTCCTTTAGGATGGTGATCTTCTAGAAGGCTGCATCCAACTTCCTAGCCTCCTGGCTGTTTAGTGGAAAAGATTTTCCTCACCCCTATTTTTAGAACCTGAATATCCGTGATGCTCAAAGAAAAAGGGTTCTCTGTAAAAATTATACCCAAGACCTATGTGAAGAAAAGGCTTAACACACAGGGTAAAGATTTGTTATCTTACAGATGTTCCACCTTAACAGCAGGCCACAGTTGTCACCTTTGCCTTCCCTTTCCCCAGCCTTTATTTCCCATCTCTGTATCACCCAAGCCCACACTCACACCCCCACTCAACACAATATCTGAAAGAAGTCTTTGAGAGTCCATATTTGAGCTTAAGCCCAGGAAGAGATGGCACAAATGTATGACTTCTGGACTATACCTAGTATTCAGATACATTGGTTTGGTCCATTCAGTATCTTCCTTTAAAATTTAAATGCACAGGGATGCCTGGGTAGCTCAGTTAGCTAAGTGTCAGACTCTGGATTTCAGCTCAGGTCATGACCTCACTGTTTGTGAGATTGAGTCCCTCACTGGGTTCTGTGCTGACATCACAGAGCCTACTTGGTATTCTCTCTCTCTCTCTCTCTCTCTCTCTCTCTCTCTCTCTCTCCTCTCTCTCTCTCCTCTCTCTCCTCCTCTCTCCTATGCTCATGCACTCTCTTTCTTTCTCTAGCTCTCTAAAAATAAATAAATAAACTTTAAAATTTAAATACACATATAAAATGGAGAGCTTTCACATAAAAATGCAGTTTTCTAATTTCTCTTGAACAATAAAAACATCTTGCTACACCATGCTAGCGTTTCTGGCCCGACCCAGCCCCTTTACAAGAAGCACTCATTCACCAATTTGCTTCTCTTATACCAGACCAGGTTCACCTTTCTGTATTCCTGCTCTGGTTCCTACAAGCCTCCAAGTTTGAGTCCCTCGGTTAAGTGAGGGGAAAGAGAGGAATGAGAAAGTCAAATGGAGAGAAATTTCCCTAATGTCTTAGTTCAAATGCTTTCTGATACAGGTAACAATATCTGACTAAATTTGCTTAAACAATAAGGACTTTCAATACTTTAACAGAAAATCTACAAGTCAGCAGTTAGATGCAGGGTTAGATCAGTAGCTCAACAAATTCAAGGCTCTGTGCTCTTGGCTGTTTTTCCTCATGGTAGCAAGATTGCTGCCACAGCTTCCAGCACCTCATCTTCACCCAATGCCATACAAAACCAAGAGAGACCACTGTCTGTCCTCTTATATTTCTCTCTTATCAAAGAGCAAAATCTTTTTAGATAATTCCAAGGGAATTTGCCTTGACTAGAGCTAAACCACATGACCACATCTAAATGGAAATGGAATTGTCATGTTTGGGTGAAACCAAACATGGCTCCTGCCTGGACCTAATGTAGGGGTCCACCTTAGCACAATGTTGCCCACAGTTATGCTAAAAAGGAAGATGAAGACAATGGTAGATATTTGTAATACCTACTACCTATGAAAGATGTAGTCATACAGGGCACCCTAAAACTCTTCTATACTGGTCCCATATTAACTAGGGATGCTAGGGAAAAACTGAAATGTGGCTGGGCACCATCAGCCACTCCAGTGTGCAGTGTCTATAGAGGTTGTAAGAGAAGACTGGAATGCTATGTAAAGGATTATTGGTCCCTTCTTCTGGACCCTGTGTATGCCCAGCTAACAGTAAGCTCGTTACCTTAGAAACGCTACCACACCTGTTTTCCACCATCTTTACCTGACTAATGGAGGGCAGGTTCCCATACTGACTCAGTCTCGGAATTTGTTCTCCAGGTTTTCTTCCCCCTAAAGCTTATGTAAAAAGGAGAGCCCCTTAGAAGCAGGCGTGGGACTCAATCCTGCAGCTGGAAGGGTAGTTTTACTGGTTAAAATTCTTTCCTAGAAGAACTGGTGATGTGGCTTCTGGGATGGAAACCTCAGGTCGTAAATCAAGGCTTATGGTCCCTCATCACCTCCTTGGATCAGTCCGTCACAGGGAGCCTCAGAGTCACAGTCTCTGAGAAATGGTTGGCAAATAAAGCTTTGGCTTCTGGTCCTATATGCCCTCCCCATTTATAATCCACTCTGCTAAGCTTGAAAGGCTGGGCAACGTTGATGGCCCAGAAGGCCCCGGGACAATAGGAAGACCTTGTTGAAGCCCCTTCCACCCCATTGCACCACATCAAAGGAGCTGGATCTGAGGGAGTCCTTCACACCTTCTGGCTATGAGGCATCCAATCTATTTCCAATAGCACATCAATTAGCAAATTTCAAAAACCAAGAAAGAAAATAATTATTTTCATACTCTATGTTGACATCCAGCTCTCTAGTCTTCTTCTAAACATGTTTAAATTTTTTATCTTATGGGATCGTCCTGATGACCGACCCTGAGCAGCCACTAAGTCAGGCATCACGAGAACAAATCTCAGTGATCATAACCACCATTTTATTGACTACCTGCTTGCACCAGGCACCGTCCTAAGCACATTACCCCCATCATCTCTTTTAATTCTCTCACTAGGCCTATGAGGCAGGTACCATTTCTGACCCCATTTGATAAGTAAGGAACCCAAAACTCAGAAAGAGGGTGCAACTCCCCCAAGCTAGCAAGCAAGAGGGTCTGGTTCAAAACCCTGGGATTTTAATAATCACTATATTATTCGGTGAGTCTAAGAAATGATGTTTTAGTGGTGGCTGCAGTAACTACTCTTTATCTCAATAAGGATGGACATTATACCATTAAGGTGATTGTCCTCCACTTCCTGACTGTTCCTTCTCTCCCCAGGCTCACTTCCTGCTCTTTCTTGCCCTCTGACCTCCCCTGGAAATACTTCACAGCTCAAGTTCTGGATTTGGTGCTATCTTAGAAAGGCAAGTTCCATGTTCTTTGACTTGATCACTTTGGTCCTAAGAATCAGAGATAGAAACTGATGGGATCAAATACCAGGCCAGTCTCAGGCAACATTGACATGTTGGGAAGGTCAGGACCAACAGTAGAGTTCAAAGAAGAATAGCAGCTTAATCCCAAACCATGTTCAAGGCCAGGATCCAGGTGAGAGTCAAAGGCCAAGAGAAAGAGCACATTAGGTAGAGCACACGGTCTGCACTGAGCAGTTGATCTCTGGTCCAAAGGATCTCCCGCCTCAGCTAGGAACAAGGGTCCAGGCACACATGTGAGTCAAATGAGAGCCGGGGAAGCTGAGGTGAACTCACACTCAAACAAGAGGGGTTAGAGGTAAGGGGCCAATAAAACAAACCATCCCAGGCAGTCTTGGCAGGGGCACAGTCAACTAACATGTTATTGGCTGATAATAACTTGAAATCCATTCCTCCCAGGTAGCATATATCACAGTGAAGTAACACGCTTGCACTGTCTCTAATACTTAGCACAGCCCCCAAAACATTGTTGGTATCTGTGAGTCCCCATTTTACAGATGAGCAAACTGAGGCTTGGAGAGATTAGGTGACTTGCCCAATGTCTTTTAGAACAAGAGGCAGGATTAGAGCCTTGGTCTTCCTGCTCCTTAGAAAGTGTTCTCTCCTCTCTAGCATGCATCTTACCCAAGAACTATAACTGGGGCTCTCAAACCCTGGGAAATTAAAGAGGCCAGACATGCATCCAGTTGTCAGCTAAGATCTAGGTACTGCCTGTATGTCAAGGATGCAACAGTAGATGAGACACAAAGTCTGCATTCAGAAAACGCACCGCCCCACCCCCACCCCCAACCAGACTTTTCCAGTGTTCCTCTTAGCCCAGCAAAGAGACAGCTTGCCTCTTTCCACCCCCTCTCTCAAGAAGGTAGGTTGGGTCTAGCATTGAATTTTCCACATGCCTCTTGCTCTCCTCATTACAGAAACCACACTGTTGACAGAGGCAGAACCATTGGACCAGCGGATTAGACTGTATCATTATGAATCTAAACATCATCCTCTGTGATTAGTGGCCTCTGCAGGCCCAGAGAGGTTTCTGTTTGTTTGGAGCTCGGAGGATTTGCTCGGATTAGCATAGAGATTGCCTGTGCACTGGGAAAAGGGGCCCAGCAGCAGCGGATGGACCAGCTAGAATGCAGTCAGTTCAACTCCTCCCCATGAACAGCAGCCCTGGAGTGACACAGCGCTTCTCCGCGCGGCAGCAACAGGCGCCTGCCTCTAAGACAGTTTGATGGTGGGAATGACATCTTTTGGTTATCTTATCACTCTCCATCGCTGAAGCTTCTTAGGAATGATTTCAGCCCCTTCTCCAGCAGTTGGGGCTATAAATAAAGACTCCCCAGGGACGCTGAATTCTGCCCTTCGTCCCAACTGCCTCCGTGACTCATCGCACAGGCAGATGGACTCCTCTTCTATCTTCTTGATTATGGGGAGAGGGAAGTGAAAGTCTGTGCCTCTGTGTGTATGTGTGTAGATGTGCATGGTCATGCTTGTGTGCATGCTTTCTGCATTTACTTAGGTGCAGTCTGTGTGCATGTATGCATGTGTGCCTGTGCATGAAATTCTTTGTGGACAAGTGTCTACCTGTAATGCACTGTTTAAAGGGTAGACAAGGAATGCATTCTTGTTGTATAGATTTTGGCCTGGGGATGGTTAGCTAAGACTCCATATTAAATCCCACCTACTGGTATTTATAAAGGCCCTTGTTTGTGCACAGCCCTTTGCTAAGCAAAAAATAAAACATAAGCCACATTGTCTTCATGGACTATCTAGCTGCTTAAAGCAATAAAATCCTTGAAGTGGAAGCAGCAATTGAGAAAACAGCATTTCATGAAGAAAAAAAAAAAAAAAGAACCTCACCTGTAACAGAGAGGAATCAAGAAAATACTCATTTAATGAGTCCCTTCTCTGTCCAGACATTTACTAAGTTCCATATAATTTATTCCTCACAATAACAGAGAAAGAGAGCTTCTTATCCTAATTTTCACAGATGAGAAAATAGCCCTAGAAAAGTTAAATAATTTGCCTGAATTCATGCAAACCTGAAGGCCCAAAGTAAAATTACAATCTAGAGCTTTGGGGAGGAATTATAGAAGTTATACAACCTAAACCATCTAATATTTGCATCCACCTACAAAATCCCCCAAAACTGGTCATTTGGCCTTTTCTTAGGAGAAACTCAACTCTGGAGACAATCTGTTCCATCTTTAAACAAGGCCAAATGACTGCAAAATTCTCTCCAATGTTCAGTCCCAATCTACCCATCAACTCTCTTATGCCCTCTGGGGCTAACAAAGCAAGTCTAATTCCTCTTCCTATCACTTCTCTTCAAATAAAGGATGACAGTCATCATGCAGTTTCCTCACAGAGCTGGACCTTTCAGCCATTCCACACTTGAAATAATTCTCAGTCCCTAAATGTTTGTTCATCTCTGTATCCTTCATGCTGGTATCCACAGTGCTGGCACATTTAGGTTAAGTAAACATCAGCTGAGTGAATAAAGAGATGAACAAGCTCTTTCAGCTTAGATGGTGCCATGACTTGTTTCATTAAGTCTTTTGTCTTAATTGAGCATTGCCTGATTGCCAAGAGCAGAGCCTATTCTGGCTAGTTTAAGTAACAATCCAGGTTTGATAGAAGGATCCAAGGGACTCTAAATAAAAGCTAAATGTAAGAAGGTTAGAGAGCCTTGTGGACTGAGAACAATGTCAGAAAGCTCTCTTGCTCTCCCTCTCTCTTTCTTTTTCACTCTCCCTCTCCTCCTTTGTGTTCTCTGCTATCTACCTTCTCTTTGTGTGTCTGATATGTCCTCCTCATGACATACTGGTATCCTTTATTGCTCATGGCCCAACATGGCAGCTGTCCCAGAGCCATATTCCCATATGGCTCCATGTCCATCGACATCTAAATGACAAGGACTCTGTATTCCAGTAGAGAGGAACTTACTAGTCACACCTTGGTCAAGTGGCCACTTCTAAACCAATCAGAGATGGTTAACAGGCATCAGAGAGGGATGACCTAGTACAAACATGGATCCTTCAGCACGTCTTTAGCAAATATTCCATGGATGTGTTAGAAAAGAGGGAAGATTCTTTGGGAAAGGAATATGGGTGAATAGAAACAGTGACATTTCTTGTACCCCTTTAAGTACCAATATTATAAATTGATCTGAACCTTCTTAAAAGATGAGCATTTCTGAGGATGCTCTCAAAGAAGCATTTTATCCTTAGGAAGTCCAAACATGAGCTCTAGGGGATAAGAGCTTTCAGCAATTCTTGTGCTTCCATAAGTCTATTTTGGAACCAGGGAGCCCTGAAAAGCCTGACGGGTGGCCATAGGTGACCTGGAGAGAGCTCCAGATTCTTTCCTGCAGGAGAATGTTTTACTAGAGTTGTTAGTGGCTCCATAACACATTGTCAGTGATCTGGGCCATATCAAAAATAGAGAAGATCCAATTAGCAAGTGCTAAACAGATAAACAACTCATTTTTTTCCTTCCTTGTATACACAGAGAAGCTATATGTGTATGGAATTATGAGGGCTATGGTTAGCGAAGGGCTGGAAGAAAGGGGGACTTGACTGTTTTGTTAGAAAAAATTAAAACTAATTGAACTATAGATGGGAAAAATACTTAGAGATCATTTAGCAATCTGGTCATCAAACTATATTCATCAGACCTCTAGAGTTCCTCAGAAGTACTCTAAAAACAAACAAACAAAGGAGGTAACAGGAAAGATTGAGTAGGCAGGTTTCCACCACCACTACCACCACCAGGCCCACCAGCATCCTTCTGGCAACCAGAGCTATTCTGCTGTTCTTAGTATGATATGTTGGGTTTCTGTGTGTTATTTCACTCTTTCATAGGTGAGGAACATGACTGAAGAGAAGTGGAATGACTGGCTCATTGTCACATGGCCAGGTAAAGCCTGAGCTGGGCTAGTCCCTAGCTGTGCTGACTCTCAGAGCCCTCTTTCTGTTGGCACAGGTCATATTGAGACAAGAAGGAGAGCAATGATTTTTGACAAGGATAAGTATCATGACAGCTAACCATCTGTGTCTTCCACCTGCAGCGAAGTGCCAAGCATTCACTCCTGACACATTTCCATTGCCCAATAGCCCAAATATACAGCTGTGCTTGGCAGTGTTCAAGTAGCAGAACAGTGATGGACTGATAGCTTCAGGGCTCAAGCCCCCTAAATGGCCAAACTCACTCCTCTGCTGTCTATTTTGCAATTAGCTAATTCATAAAGGGACTCTGCACCAGTTAGGGTAATTTAACTGCAATCAATAGAACCCAACTCTAATTAGCTTATAAGGGAGACTGAGAGAGAACATTGAAGAGTTCTCCAAGCAACAAAAGTCAAGTCACCATGGCTGGAATGAATGAAGGTCAACCAAAGTTCCTAACATGTGAGGTCCTGGAAGAGGAAGACACATACATAAGGTCAGTTCACATGACCACCTTCTTAGTGACCACTGAAGTTCTCTTGTGCAGCTGCTAGTTCCAGGCTCTGTGGGCCATTACACTTACTGCTCCCCTTGAGCCAAGTCTTAACTATCATTGATCCAGGAGCCACAGGCTCTCTAGCTCACAAATGGCTGTATTCTTTCTCTCCTTTCCCAGACCTGTTCTCATCATGTATATACCACCCCAAAATCATAAGACCAAACTCTTATCAGACTCTGAAGCCAAGTCTTCTTATGTTCTCAGCATAACTTACCCTAACATACCCTAAGTAGCCTAGGGTTATGATTCTTTTATTTGACTCACACATGTATTTTCTTACCATGTCTTCTTCCTAAAAGCCAATGGTCAGCTCCAACATACTCCTTCACTGGCTCTCCTAGAAGGCCAATGGGGACTTTACACAAATGGAATTGCTATTTCAGAGTGCCTGCCACAGACACAAGTTAGGCTCACCCCGTGGACTTTGCAGGAAAAACATTTAAACACATAACCTCCAAAGTCATTTCTAGCTCTAAGGATTCATGATTCTCTGGTGAAGCAAAGGGAATTTATTTCTAAGAAGAGAGTGATGAACATCTTACTCAATGAACCATAATTCACTCTGCCAGATGCTGGAGACATCTTGGCTGATCATTGAGAGCACTCCCATGGCACTGAATTTCTGCCATTTGCCTGGAAGTTTATGACATCAGAGAGCAAGGTCTGACCTGACTCTTGGAGGAAAAATGTTATCTAAACTATGAGGCAATAGACCCATGGCTACCCTCAGAACTAAACACATCATTTTCTGGTTGAATTAGGCCAATTGACTAGCCGATGAGGGGGTTGATGATGGTTGATTGAACTGACCACTTGTAACACACAGAAATGGCTTATGCCGTGTACTCAATAAGTGGCCTTCTTTGTGACCAAAAGCCAAGAATAAATTAAATTAAAAAAATAAATTCAATTATGCATGTGGAACAAAACTGTGCTTTGGGGTGAAGGAGCTAAAAAAAATTGATTATACCATATAACTGAGGAATATTTTCCCAACCCCCAAATGATAAGTCATTATGTTCCGTGCTGTTTCCCCAAACTGGGAATAATTTTTCACCAAGCCATCGACATGGATTCTTCTTTTAAAAAGAAAAAGAAACTATGTTAGCCACATAATTTGTGACCACAGAACACAGAGGGGCTATCTCAATGAGCTAGAAATGTTAAAATCTTCCATCCTTCAATCCAGAACACTATTTGAGGTAGGCTTGCTGTGTTAAGGAGAGGAAGGATTCCCAGGCATGTTCCTAAAGTAGAAAAAGACAGATGCTTTGGCACATAAGCAACTGAATTGTCGGCTCAGTTACACAACTCACTGTTTTGAGTGACAGATGCTGGTATCTTGAAATCAATTTCCTTTGGCTCATTCTTAGTAGCTCTGTATACCTGGAGTGTTTGGCTTGAGGTGTTTCCAGCTGGAGAATGAAAGTTGGAAGCAGAAATACTACATTTCATTTGCCCTGTCATCAGAAGAGGCAGAGACCAAACTTAGCCCAGCACACACTGACAATGCTGAGTAAGATCAGAGTCATGACTTTCAGATCACAAAAGAGACTGGGATAGCCACCCAGTAATCCAAAGCAGAAACTGATGATAAAGACAGTAATAATAAAAACAACAGTGAGCTGTATTGATTGTAGAAATTTCAGTCAGATGCCTAACCAGCATCCACATGTCCCTTCTTCTTTCCTAAAATGACCTCAATTTTGTTCAGCCAGCCAACTTCCCTCCGTGCAGCATCTATAGTCCTGACTATACTCCTTAACTCCCAGGTGCTTCCATCGGTTGAATGCTTCTTACAGTAATTGGTCAGAACAGGCATAGGACCCAATTCTGGCCCATGAGGCATAAACAGAAGTTCACTGATAGGATGGAGAAAAACTTTCTGTTTCAAATAAAGTCACAGAAAAGGCAGACATTGTTCTTCTTTCCTAGTTAACTGACACATCTAGATAGTGGCCATTTTATTGCCAGCTTGATTGTGGAGCCAAAATTTATGATAGCAAAACAGAAATATGAAAGGAACCAGATTCCTGAGGACATCACTGAAGAACTAATTTAACCAACTTTGAAGATATCCTTTCCCTGAACCACTCTTATTGCCAAGCTGGCAATAAAATGGCCACTATCTAGATGTGTCAGTTAACTAGGGAAGAAGAACAATGTCTGCCTTTTCTGTGACTTTATTTGAAACAGAAAGTTTTTCTCCATCCTATCAGTGAACTTCTGTTTATGCCTCATGGGCCAGAATTGGGTCCTATGCCTATTCTGACCAATTACTATAAGAAGCATTTAATTATTTATAGCCAAAAACATCTCAAGTTAGAAAATCCTTACCATATGCCAGTCACTGTGCTTAGTACCCTGCAAGAATTATTTCCCTTAATCCTTGTGGCAACCCGGGGAGATGAATATTACCATCCCCTCTCATTGTATAGTTGAGAAAATGAAGTCTTGGAGAGATTAAATAATGTGTTCAAAATCAGTTGGTAAGTGGTGGAGACTAGATTCAAAATTTAAGCTGTTCAACCCCAGGGCCTGCACTTTTAACTCCATGCCATGTAACTCAGAAAAGGGAAAAAGTTGCTCCATAGTACCGAACATCAGTATCATTCAGGGATTGAAAATGAGGTCCAAAGCTCTTTCAATGCTCATATGAATGGTGATGATTTCAGAGATCAGAAGCTACTGTGGTCTCTCCTACCACCATTTAACCAAGGCATTCCTTCTCATGGGACCCACAGTCTGGCTTAAATGTCTGGCTCTTTTCTCTAATCATTGGCTACATTCTCTGGCTCTTTATGCTCATTCCTTTCACACTTTTCTTCACTTCTGCCTTTTTAGCTCATTAATTGACTTTTTGCAGCCATTGAAGAGAGACATGTGATTCTCTCAGAAAATCCCCCATGGCTGGGGCAGGATCATTGCAGTGAGAAGTTCTCATCAGCAAGGAAATTAGGCTGTCTGCTGGGGGTGTGGAGGATGAGTTGGCAGGTTTCCTATGTTAATTGGTTTCAGACTTGATTCAGCGGTTCTCCCAAGCAAGTGACAGCTCAACAGTACCCAGCAGTTGCAGGCATGGAAGGAAGGCAAATACTTGAAGCTACTTCAAGCTAAGGGTCAGTCATCAGGAGCTTTACCATAGGGGCTGCACAGTCCTTGTTGTGTCTCTGAGTGAGGGGACAGACTAATGATGCCAATGTCATCATGCTAATAAGACAAACAGGAATGAGGAGCCCACCCTTGCATTGTGGGGTTCTGGAAGTGGGAAGGTAGTAGGATGTCATTTATGAGCATGATCTTGTAATTAAGCAGATGTGGGTTTGATTCCAAGTTCAGTAACCTGTTAGCTGATGAATGCAAAAAAAGTGAGTAATAGAACTTTCCTAGACCTCAGTTTTCTCATTTATTAATAACAAGGGTAAGATGGTTGTAGGAATTAGATGTGGTGCACATTATTCCTGACACATAGTACATGCTCAATGCCTTTGAAGATAATGAGTTTGGCTGTAAAGATAATGATGGTAATGATGAAAAATTGAATAGAGAACATGTGTTAATTCTCATGGTCAAAGTTTCTCCTTCTTAAGGACAACTCCAGATAGATTCCAGACTTATTCAGAGACACTTTCTGCTTCTATTCTGCCCCATGCCCCTACATTTCTTCCCTCCATAAGGAAAGTACAAATCAGTGCACCTGAACTTTACCCAATCAACTATCTCTACCGTGGCTGGCTACAAAGATGATTTCTTAATATATCAAGGTGTGTTAATGGTAGTTACCTACCTCATCTCAGTAAAGCCAATTAGTCAGGCTACATACAGAGTCCAAAAATGTGAACCAACATAGATACAGTTAGTCTTAAGAGGGAATGTTGGTTTCAGGGTAACTGAGCTTCAGTATTCAAAGCTATGACAATTGTCTTATTTAGGTTCATGGTGAAAGGATTTGGACTGTCCTTATTAAAATATCTCCTAGGATTCTGTTTAGATTTGCCACTGAATCTTGTGTGGTTTTCCCTTGGCCAAAGGATATATGTCTTATGGTTTCAGGAAAGATTTGTACTCAGGTTCCCTAAATCTGTTGGTAGGAGTAAAGCCATGTGCAGACTATCACATAAGCAATACATGAGCTTCATATTTAATTGGCTTCAGTTCACCTACTTGTTGTGCCTGTATGTGTAAAGCTAAAATATATAGAAAAGGTGATCTAGTACAGAATTATAATTTTGCTTTATGAAACCCTAGAGGTGTGGTGGAGGTACCACAAAAGATTTGGGGATGGAGAAGCACTGGAAATGGCCACCCCTAACTTCAATCAGAGCATTTATTTCTGTTTTCCATATTAGGCTTCCACATAATTTTACTTAAAAGTTACACAGACAAAGGCACCTGGGTGGCTCAGTCAGTTAAGCATCTGACTTTGGCTCAGGTCATGATCTCACGGTTCATGAATTTGAGTCCCACATCAGGTTCTCTGCTGACAGTTCAGAGCCTGGAGCCTGCTTTGGATTCTGTGTCTCCCTCTCTCTTTTCCCCTCTCCTGCTCTCTCTCTCTCTCTCTCTCTCTCTCTCTCTCTCTCTCTCTCAAAAATGAATAAAACATTTAAAAATTAAAAAAAAAACTTACATAGACAAAAAGTTTGGAAATCACCCTCCTGATTGAACTCAGTCAGAGTCTTGGGGGGAAAACTTCAGCCCAGAGAAGTCAACTGATTTCCCCAAGATTGAGCTACTAATGGAATCCAGACCAGAATTCCAGACTTAAAAATCAGTACTCTTGTCTAAGGAAAGCTATTTAAGCTTTATCCTGCATACATGCACTTCCAATCTTCATGATTGCCACTGTAAACATCAACAAACTCTACTGTCACATACCTACCTGCATAAGAGTGCATGGTGCTATATTTGGCCCCTTGAAGCTTAGGGGGCAGAGGACAGGGATAATATCAGAGAAGGCTTCCTGGAGAGCTAAAGTCTGAATAAAGTTTTGAACAGTGCATATGAGTTTACCAGATGGAAAAGGCAAGAAATGGTAGCATTCCAAACATTAAAACTCTTTTATATTGAGAATATGATAAATGTCAAGCATATTGTTCTTACCAAATTACCATATGTATCAGTCAGAGTCCAGTCAGGAAACAGGAAGCACATTAGTATTTCAAACACAGGGGATTTAATCCAGGGAACTAGTTACAAAGTGTTGGAGGTGTTAAAAGAAGAAAAAGAGAAAGGGAGGTGAGCCAGAAACTAGGAGTCACAGAAAGCAGCTACTTCTCAAAAGTACAGACATGATAACGTCTTAATATCCAAGTCCAAGAAAGCACTTAGGACCGCACCACTGTGGGTGCCAGAAAGGATGACGGAAGCACCAAGGAGGACCCACTGGGGCTGTACTGGAACCACCTAGGAGGACTCTCCAAGACCAGTACTGAATTATTGTGGCTGAACTGGAAGGGTTGCGGTCACTCCCGAAGATCCCACAGGAAATGGCAAGAGATAGAGATCGTGTCTTCCTACCTCCTTCCTCCTTTCCTACCAGTGCTTTGCATTGGCCAAACCTACCACAGGAGACTGGGATCTGTGGTTTGCAGGGGTCCAGGCCTTGTGATGCACAGTAGAACACTGAAGGGCAAGAAGGGTGCTGGTAACAAACAATCAGATAACCAGTCCATCACATTTTTTAAATGTAATGATCTTGCCAGCAACTTCCCCATAGTTGTCAAATTCAAAGTGTGCTCTCCTTCTCCCACACAAACACAAACTGACACACTGCTAGATCCTCAATAGCAACAAGTTTAGAACTCAGTGGTGGGCATTTGTAATTTTTTATCTGTTCCGTACCTAAAGCCTCTTTCTCCATGGGGGGAAGTCTCCATTATACAAGGATGAAACTCTAGATCTTTGATTTCCCATCTTCCCCATGTAGCTAGGAGGGGGCACATGACACAGGATCCTCTAATCAGGTACATCAGCCTTTGGACTTGGAAGTGGGTGCTGGTAACCAGAGTAGAGACAAAGAGGTCCCATCCTGATGGAGAAGTAGCTATATCCAGTTCCCAAGAGACATAATAGTAGCCAAGAGCTGCCTCTGTACTGGGGTACAGTAACATCCAGGTTCTAATGGCTATGGCAAGTGTGCCTTTATTGAACTCATTCTGTCATGTGATCTGGCCCTTATTCCCTATCCTTCCCAGGAATTTTGAGAACTACCCAAATCTTTTCAATAATTTCATTTTCTGCTTCAGTCATCTAGAATAATTGTCCATTGCTTGCAACGAAGAAACTTGACTAGCATAAACTCTTTCACTGTTTTGTGACCAGGGAACTTATATCTTGAGTCTAACACTTATCTTATCCAAGAGTTTGAGGGAATTTTATCTCCTACAAAATCCAAGAGAAACAGGCGACGGCAGGTAAATAGGCTCTGGCATAAACCCTTCCCAAAGTCCTGAGGATCTGGGCTATGCATCCAGTCTCCAGCATCCAGAGGTGTAAGAACATACTATCTCCAGCCATGATGACCTTGTGTAAGAGTTCCTCATGTTGAGGATCAGCACAAAACTCAATGCCAGAGTCAGGGGCATCTTCCTGCCTCTCCCACAGAAATATTCCATCCAGGAAGCTGTATCTTTAGTGCATCTCTTGACCTTTCCCAGGCCAACTACAGTCAGAAATGATTGACCTCTCCCCCCTTGGAGTTTTGGAACCTCCAGCCTCCTTGCAATATTATCAATGGTCTCCAAAGAGTAGGATACTTGCCCTGCTCCTCCTACTCTAAATCATCATCTACTTAATTAGTCATCTACTACTGCATAATAAATCACTTCAAAACTTCATGACTTAAAACAATAATTCTTTATTGCCTCTCATGGTTCTGGGGTCAGGAATCAAGTCAAGGCACAGTAGGAATGGCTTATTTCCGCTTCACAATGTTTGGAGGCCTTAGCTAGAAAACTCAAAGACTGGAGGCTGCACTCACTTGAGGGCTCATTCACTCAAATGTTTGGTGATAGAAGCTGGCTGTAGACTGGGGTCTAGCTGGGACCATCAGCTTTAATATTCCCACTCATGGCTGCTCCATGGCTCAGGCTTTCCTCAACATGGTGGCTGGGTTACAAGAGCCAAGTTGTATTGCCTTCTACAATCTAAACTTGGAAGTCACATGGTATCACTTTCACCACATTCTGTTGGGCAAGGAAGTTACAGAGATCCATCCTGTTTCATGGAGAGGGAACAGAGATCCCATCTCTCCATGCAGTAGTGTCCATATCACATTGTAAGACAAGCTTGTGGAATAGGAGATATACTGATTTGGCCACCTTGGGAAAATAGTTTCTGCCCCAGTAACCTTCAGTAATTCCCAAGTTAAGAAGTTCTTTTTTAACTCATTCCCTTGGATCATGCCACAACTCACTGTGCACCTGTCCTTCTATGTATACCCACCCAAAGTGAGTACAGAATACCCTATGCCTACCAATGTTCTAAGAGGGGGACTACATTTAGTGAGTCCCAGATGGTCTTCTGAATCCTACTTCTGAAGAAAAACAAAAGCAAATGTCATTGTAACAAGGCTCCCTATTACACACATAAACCTGAAGATCTTAATTTCTAGAACCCCTCAGAGCTTTACACTGCATTAGAGTTCACATTGTGCTTTTGCTTTCATAGATTCGTTTAATCAATAAACTCCAAGACGACTTTTCTGATGGGAAAAGTAAGAAGGGGCACCTGTGTGGCTCAGTCAGTTGCATGTCCAACTCATGATTTCAGCTCAGGTCATGACTCCAGGGTCATGGAATTGAGCCCCATGTAGCTCCACGATGGGCTCCATGTTGGGTATGAATCCTGTTTGAGTCTTTCTCTCTCTCCCTGCCTCTCTCTCTCTGTCTCTCTCTCACTCATTCCCTCTAAACTAAAAATATATATAAAAATAAATTTTTTAAAAGTCTTTAAAAGAAAACAAGTTTGAGTTAATGATACTGAAGCCCAAATTGGGCTCCAAAGGGAGCTAAAAATAGTAGCTATCATTTGAAGGTGCTTAATTTGTTCCAGTCACTGAACCCTATAGATATTATTTAATACGATTAATTAACAAAATTGATTAATCAAAGACATGTTTTTGAGTACGTACCATGGTCTCCTGGAGCTTATCTTCTTTGAGGTGTGTGTTAATAGAGCTAGGACTAAAGCCAGCTCTGTGGGATTCCCAAGTCCGACACATTAACCACAAAACCATAAACCCCCATGCTGGTAACATGTGTCTTCCATGCCCCAAGGGGCTTGTGCCGGGCATCAATGAGACCCATTCTGCAGGGCTGCAGGGCTCAGCAGATAGAGCTAAGAGTTTAGTCTACCTTGGTGATCTGCGGAGACAACTCAAAGGAGGGAAATGGAGAAACCCTAACAGGCCCAGGCTATTAGAAAAAATAGCAGAAGGACCAGTCAGGTTTGGGTTTCAGTCCCAGCTCCCCCACTTACTAACTGTGTGACCTTGGATGAATTAGTCATCAATTAAGAATAAGTTAAGGAGGGGCGCCTGGGTGGCTCAGTCAGTTAAGTGTTCGGCTTTGGTTCAGGTCATGACTTCAAGGTTTGTGGGTTTGAGCCCTGCGTCAAGCTCTGTGCTGACAGCTAGCTCAGAACCTGGAGCCTGCTTCAGATTCTGTATCTCCCTCTCCCTCTGACCCTCCCCTGCTTGCACTGTTTCTCTCTCTGCCTCTCAAAAAAGAAGCATTTTAAAATTTTTTAAAGAAAGAATAAATTAAGGAGAAAGAAAGTTTTATATCAATTCAGGTCAAATTTTGCTACAAAAGATGCAAGTTGATATCAAAAATAAACTGATGAGCCAATCCATTTTTTTTAATGGTCCATTTTCAGGGCATTTGGAATTCCAGAATTATGGAGGGAGATTATAAACAAGATGATTTTAAATAGTGATATGGGCAATGAAGACAATCAAAGAGGGAAATGCAGTCCAGATTGAGGTAAGAACAGAGCAGCTCAGGTAAGATGAGCACTCATCTAAAGTCCCCTGCAGGTGCCACCACACACATCATCTCCTGTCACCCTCTTGCTCCCTGAGAGATAATGTTGTCACTTCCATTTTACAAAGAATGGGAGGACTGGTACCATTAAAAACCTCATGCTAGAGATGCCAGGTTGGCTCAACCAGTAGAGCATCTGACTCTTGATCTCAGGGTTGTGAGTTTGAGCCCCACATTGCGTGTGGAGCTTATTTAAAAGAAAGAAAGAAAGAAAGAAAGAAAGAAAGAAAGAAAGAAAGAAAGAAAGAAAGAAAGAAAGAACGAACGAGCTTCATTCTAGGTCAGCATTTCCCAAACCTCCAGAACAAGTATGATGCATGATTTTACCACATTCACTCATATACCACTCTGCTTGTTCTTAAGCTCTTCTTTTAATTATATCAGTTTTTAACTATATAAATTTATTTTTAAAAGAATCATTATCAAACCATCAGAAAAAGAAAAAATAGTATCTTTGTAGTACATGTAAAATACATAACTCTTAACAGTGTTCGACATTTGCCTCAGCACCACAAAACATTATCTACATGGATTGTGATTTGAGAAATGTTGACCGAGGCCAACACATGGACCCAGCCTAAGCCTGATTCTCTTCCTCTCTCCTGGTACTGCTCTTCTAGACCAGAATGTCAGCAAAGATCAATGAGACCCATTCCACTCGCTCACCACATCACAGAACCAATGGGACCTTTGCCTTCCTAGAAATGTGTCCAGAATGGACTCTGAGGGCTGAAGAAGACTTGGCACCATGCTAAGTGCTTTACTGATAGTGTCTTGCTGAAGCTCACAACCTTGGGGTAGATGCCACTACTACCCCTGTTTCACAGAAGAAGACATCAAGGGAAGGGGAGGTCACACAGCTACCAGAGGCAAAGCTGGAATTCAAACTCAGGTCTCAGGTCTCCAAAGCTTGCACTCCATATTTATAGTCCCAGCCTTCCTTAATGTCATCCCCATCCTCCTTCAGGCATTCCAGAGTGCTCTCCTGTACAACTGCACTACAATCCTAGCACAGCAGTTTGTGAGTGTTGTGCGTGTGTCTTCCTCACTCACCAAACTATGAGCTCCTAAAAGACACAGCCCATGTTTTAATGCTCCCAGAAGACTATAAGATCAATGAAAGCAGGGATCACTTCTGTCTTGTGCAACTCTGTTTCCTTCACATAGTGCAGTGTCTGATTACCCACAGGTGCTCAGTAACTACTCATTGAATGAATGAAAGGATGAATGGACACAAGGATAGCTGGGGGTATCCACCCATGAATCTGGTATCCCAGTACCCAGCACAGAGCTTGGCACATAGAAGGATCTCCATAAAGGTTTGTGGGATCAGTAACAGACACTCCTGTTACTTGAAGCACAACTAAGATTTTATAATTCTATTTTCTAGAATTAAATGCATTTTAAAGGGGCCATTCTTCTGCTGAAATAAATAAGCAAATAAGTACCACTAAACAAAGGAAGAAGAAAGAACAGTTCCCAACTCAGTTACTCAAGATCAGTGTAGACAAACATAAAACATTAAAAGCCTTGGATCTGAAACCAAACCTGAGCCCAAAAGGAGTCATCTTTTTAGAGACATGTTTCCACAAGAACACTTGCCGTAATTCCCAGATTGTGCATCAGTCCCCCAGAGACTGATTGCTCTGACCAATTTTAAGTGATTAAGTGTGTTCCTGGAATTCTCAAGTGTTCCTTCTGATTCAAATGTAAGGTGTGTGCTCGGGGAGGAGGGGACACATCTGACGATTTATTGTTCAGTGAATGTGGGTGTGGAAGGATGGGGAGGCAAAGCAGGGGCACCACGAGTCCTTTATTTTTCAGGGTTTGGAAATATAATGTGATGTGAAACCAAGAGCATATTGAAGAGCACATTAAGTCCTCTGTCAAATCCATTCTTGTTTTACGATGTGATCATCTCAGAGTAACACACTCATCAGCCTCACTCCACTGGGATTTTAAGGTAACCACCCCCTTTGCAAAATTTCCAAGGGCAGAGAGCACTGCCCAGCACAGGGCAAGAAAACTATCTTATCTTTCCGAGTCACCAAAGATACAGGATTGTTGTGTGTATTCAATGAGATCATGGACAAAACACCTAACTCAGAGTCTGGCACATCAGTACCCAAAAATTGCCTCCTGTGATCATGAAAGAGCTCCAAGGAAGAATTCTGTCCAGGTCCCAAATAATTATTTACATAATAAGGGGCAATTTGGAAATTGCCTGCATTTCTTTCCTTTCGTTCTTTTATTCCTCAGCAAACCTTTAAGGCCAACTGGCAATGGCTATATTGTCTCCACACAGCTAAAGAGGAAGTTAAGTCACAGCCAGTCAAGCCACTGACCCAAAGTCACACAGCAAGGAGGTAGCAGAGTTGGAATGGAAAGGCAGCTTTGGGGACTCTCGGGGCTATTCCCCTAGGCCCCTCAGCCTCTCCTACTAGGGTATCTTGAACCAGCCACATGTATGGATAAAGCAGGTTGTCATTTAATCAGATTTTTAAAAAATTTTCTGCCCAAAACCTATGTCCTCCAATGGCCTTCCAAGGTACCTAAAATCCCTATACACCTCTCTTCAAGGTTCAAGTGCCAACACATAACCCTCCACAGAATTGGATGGGTTTTCAAGAGAGCCCAAGACTGAGTCTGTTAGTGGACATTTGAGTCAAGATTTTGCTTTCAGACTCCCAGAACCTTCATCTTTAAAATGAAGAGTCTGGATCACATGATCTTCAAAGTCCCTTCCTGCAGGGACATTCTCTGTCATCCTGATCTAAGCAGGCATCATAGGAGTTTGGCCACCTCTTCCTTGTCCACTTATAAAAGGCCCAATATCAAAATAAGGACAAGGGGCACTGGCGCCTGAAAAGAAATGTTCCTGTCAGAATCTGGCATGCCTGAGAACTCGGGGGCTGGAACAACTCCTGACTCCAACGCCATTAAGCTAATAACGGTCCCCGCCCCTTCCTGCTCCCTCCCTGTCTCCTTGCTCAGCCTGGCAAGGCTGGCAAACCACAGACAGAGAAGTCCTGGGCAAGGCTGGTCTGTGGTATTCTGTTGGCTCTGCCTACGACACTCAACAAAACCAGTTGTCCTGGTACCTGTGACCCTGCCAAATGTGTTTGGCTGCTTCTGGAATGCCAGGGAGAACCACTTGAAGGACGGCCCCTTCTGGCCTCTACCACAACCACCACCCTGCAAGTTCATTGCTTTCCTCAGAAAACAGATAAGGGAGAGAGAAAGAGAGAGACAGAGACACAGAGAGATAGAAGGTTTGGGGAGGGACAGAGAAAAGAGATACTGACTCATGAGATGACCGTAAGGCCTAAGGACAGAGAGAATTATCCCCTGGATTTTTAAATTTTTTATATTTATTTATATTTGAGAGAAAGAGAGAGAGTGAGAGAGAGAGAGAGAGAGAGTGTGTGTGTGTGTGTGTGTGTGTGCGCGTGCACGTGGGGAGGGGCAGAAAGAGCTTGTGACAGAATCTGAAGCAGGCTCTAGGCTCCGAGCTGTCAGTATAGAGCCCAACACAAGGCTCGACCCCATGAGCAGAGCAGAGAGATCATGGCCCAAGCCAAAGTTGGAAGCATAACCCACTAAGCTGCCCAGATGCCCCTATCCCCTGGCTTTTAAAAGCCTGAGTGGCTCAGTCAGTTAAGCATCTGACTTGATTTCAGCTCAGGTCATAAGGTCATAATCTCATGGTTACTGGGACAGAGCCTCACATCGGGCTCTGCACTGACCCTTCTCTCTCTGCCCCTCCCTGATTCGTTGCTGCCTCTGTCTCTCAAAATAAATAAACTTAAAAAATTAATAAATAAAAGCCGCTGGATCACAGAACCTGATTCCCAGAAAGGATGTATGTATGTGTCTGTGAGTGTATACACGTGCGTGTGTGTAACAACTGAAACTCTGATAAACATCTAATTCTTAATAATATTTACTAGTTTATACCTCTGACTTATTTTCATAACCTAGGGGTTAGATCAAGAATATAAACATTAGGGGCTGTTAGCACCTCAGACATATGTTTATAGATTCCAACAGAGGATTTTTAAATATTTTATTATTATTTTAAAGTTTATTTACTTTGAGAGAAAGCAAGCATGAGTGGGGTAGGGGCAGAGAGAGAAAGAAAGAATCCCAGCACAGAGCCCAACACAGGGCTCGAATCCATGAACCCAACCATGAGATAATGACCTGAGCCAAAATCAGGAGTCAGCTACTTAATCAGAAGTCAGCCACTTAACCAACTGAGCCACCCAGAAGCCCCAAATACCTTATTATTATTTTAAATTACTACTTACTGATGATTTGCAAGATAGCCATCACTATCTAAGACTTTTACTTATATCATCTCATTTAATCCTTAAAACATTCTTTGAAATTATCATGGCAATATTGCCTGCTTGTTTTGGGGGGAGGAGTTTCCTCACTAGCTGATGCTAGTACCAATGACTAGAAACTGAGGTAGAGTCTTGGGAGGGGGATCATTCTGAGGACAGATTTGAGCTACTCATTTTAGTTCAGGAAGGCAATAGATATTAGCTCGAGAGCCAGCTACAGTTGAAAACTAGTAGGAACTAGAGGGTGGAGTTGCAAAAGATTCTGAGATTAAGTCTGAACTTAGTGGGAAAGAGTGACATGATTGACAGGCAATGCCTATCATGGATACTGGAGGGAGAAATGTCACTACATGTGACAAGTGTTTGCCATCCCTGCTAAAGAACAAATTCCAGATCTATTCTTCTATGCAAGATCCCTATGTGTGCACAACTCTAGACAGCACCATTTATATAGATTTTTATGTAAATGGAACCCCTGGAATTGTGCGGTCCATAACTTGCACAACCACTTGGCAACGCTGCCCCTATTATCCTTCAAGGAAATGGAAACTGAGGTAGGAGATGATGACCTGGTCTGTAAAGATGGGTCCTAAAAAGGAGGGTCCTTTAGTGCTAAGAGCTCCAAATGGGAATTAACGAGCCCTTAGCTCTGCTCTTAACTTGCTGTATGTCCTGGGGCAAGCTCTTCTCCTTTTCTGGATTTCAGTTTTATAGCTAATGAAATGAGCTGTTTAGACCACAGAGTCCCTGAAATCCCTGCCAAATATGTATGTTGTGAATTTTGCTGCTGATTTTACCACTCAACATCTCCCCCTCTCATGACATCATAGCCCAATTTTGTTTGGGGGAGCTGACCGCACCTCTTTCAACGTTTAAGCTTTCTCCCAGTCCTGAGCACATTACTAACCTAAACCAGCAGTGCATCTCATCCATTCCTTAAGCCCTGCCCACAGTGACTGGTGCAGAGTTGGGCCCATAATGCAAACACGGTCAATGAGACTCAAATCCAGAGAAACCTTTAAACTGGTACGGAAGTGGTCTTCATCTTTTCTGCTGGATGAAAACCTGGAAGGATGTAGCCCCAAGAAGTGTGGGCAGTAATTTGTGGAAACATGAAGGGAAACCCTGTTTAAAAATATACCCCTTAAGAAAGAAGCAATTTTTTAAAAAATGGAGAAATTGTATTCTGGTTTTACTGTTTGAGCCCTGTATCAAGCTTCACCTAAAGCCAAACATTCTCCAACATGAACCAATCAATTCTTTGTGTTTATGTAGTCTGGTATGGACTTTTCCCTAAAAGAATCCTAACTGAAAATGTCTGAATTCATGAATCTATAGTGTGAGTATTGCACCCTCTAACTCTGGCCAAAACTGGTTTTGGTATCACTAACAAGAGCCCAACAGAAATGGGGAGTCTGCGTGACACTTTGAAATTCTACATATGCATTCCAAATTCCATCTAAGTGCTTCTCCCACACACACCGCACACACACAATGGAACTGAGGAAAGGAACCAAGTTATTGCCATGCTTACCAAGACTTCACCTTCCAAATGAGTGCTCTCATCAAAGCAGTTAACCAGGGACAGAGGCTGTGGATTTATTTCTTAATGTCCAAAACACTCTAGTACTCTTTTCTGAAGTCATCCAGATCCAGTTTGCAAAATCCCCCAATGAGAACGCTGTAGATCAAAATTACAGCAAACCTGCACTGACCACCCGTTAGGCAAAAGGGGTTATGACAAGCATTGGGAGAGGAGAAACAACAACGAAAACATCCAGAGCCTCGGAGCATTTATAATTCAACAAGAAAAAATAAGGCAGATGCCCAATCCATCTAAACATTGCCTTCTGCTGGCTCATAAGAATAGTTTTCAAGTGGTAAGTGGTTTTCTAGGCAAACCCTTTCGGTTTTTCTCTCCTCCATCCCATTTTGGATCCTTATGTGCTCTGGTGGACACCTCTGAGGCACCTCTTTTCTAGAACTGGCCCCTCCCTTATCTATATGGTCACCATGGAAGTCATCCCAGAAGAATGTGATACCCCTTCCCTTCCCCTAGCAAAGGTTGATGGCCCTGGGCTAGTCACCCACCCAACCTGAGCCAGTCAGAGAACCCGTTGCCTAGCAACAGCCCATTGGCCCAGAGATGACCCTCTGGTGGCCCAAGAAGACTTGTCTGAGCCTTTCTTTGGGAGTTTGGGGACAAGAAGAAAGGCGGCAGGCTTTTGGTGGCTGTCTATATTCTAATATGTAAAAAGTAGGATTTTTTTGTGTGCTTGTGTTTCTCATGATCTGATGTGAAAAAAGGTTTCATTCTGTGAGAAGAAACAAAGATGAGATATGGTATATGAGGATTTATCCAGAGGATCTTAAATCCCTGGTTCCTTTTGCCGCTGAAGCCCAGATACCTGCCAGGCTTTGAATTGCTTATTATACTCAACTAATTTATAATAAATTTCTGGTTTTGCTTAAGCTAGCTGCAGCTGGTTTTCTATCCACTAGAACAAAGGGTCCCTACAAAACATGTTGGCCTAATAGGTCTGATGTCTGATTCCAAGTTAAGTCTGTCCAGCCAGCCAGATTTCATCCCTCCGTAATTCCTGAATTTGGACTTAAATGTTTGTAAGCATTGCAGCCCCCTCCAACTTGATGCCTTCCTGGCTCTCAGGTAAGACTTCGCCACCCTCATCTCAGCCCATAAAACTCCACTTTGAGTCCCCTGCAAAGGGAGAGAAATAAGACAAGAAATTCCCAGGAAACTACCACATCCAGCTGCGGATATGGACTGTACTAGAACTGGATCCCAGGTGTGGTCGGAGCACTGAGGAGGAAGGAATGAGCAAATCTGGCTGCAAGGACTGGGGCAGGGACTTAGCAAACCCTCAAAGACTGGATAGGACTTTAATAGGTGGAGAAGATTGGGATTATTATTATTGGGAAAGCAGCTTGGAAAGAATATTTCTAGCTAAAGGAACAAAATGGGCCAAAATGTTGTGGAAAATGGATAAATACAACTTTAGTGGAGCTCTAACGAAAAAAAGCCTCCCATCTTGATTCCAGATTTGGATCCAATTGACTTTCCCCTTTCAAAATTATTTATTTTTTATGAGAGGAAGACAGGTGATTACATGTCTATTATTTTAAAAAGGAAAAAAAAAACTTTAAAAATGTGGAAAATTATTAAATCACCTATAATTTCTCCAGCTACTTGATATAATCTCAGCTAATATATTTGTATATATGTTTATCACCTCTTTTTAAATCATCTAAACAGTTGTATATTATAAAGGCAGACTGTTCATAGAGTTTGGCATCCTGGTTTTTTTCACTTTCAATATTTTTGGAAAGATTGTAATTTTTTTAGTGTTTATTTATTTTATTTTCAGAGAGAGAGAGAGAGAGAGAGAGAGAGAACATGAGTGAGGGAGGAGCAAAGAGAAGGAAAGAGAATCCCAAGCAGGCTCCCCACTGTCAGTGCAGAGGCTGACACAGGGCTCAATCTCACAAACGAACCAAGAGATCATGACCTGAGCCAAGATCAAGGGTCAGTTGCAGGGTGCCTGGGTGGCTCAGTCAGGTAACTATTAGACTCTAGATTTAGGCTCAGGTCATGACCTCTTGGTTTGTGAGTTCAAGCACTGCCCCTGGCTCCACGCTGACAGAGTGGAGCCTGCTTGGGATTTTCTCTCTCCTCTCTATCCCACTCTGCTCACTCTCTCTCCAAATCAATAAATAAACTTTAGGGGCACCTGGATGGCTCAGTCACTTAAGCGTCTGACTTTGGCTCAGGTCATGATCTCACGGTTCATGGGTTTGAGGCCCGCGTCGGGCTCTGTGTTGACACCTCAGAGCCTGGAGCCTACTTCAGATTCTGTCTCTCACTCTCTCTGCCCTTCCCCTGCTCTCATTCTGTCTCTTTCTCTCTCTCTTTCAAAAATAAAGAAACATTAAAAATAATAATAAACTTTAAAAAAAGTTAACTGACTGCCCCTGGAAAGGCTACCGTTCAATATACACTACATCATGATTTTATATCATTGTCCTTTCAGTGGTTGCACGGCTGTCTCCATGTAGATATACTCTAATGCTTTATTCAGTTCCCGGTTAGCAGGCGTTTAGGATGGTTCTAAGTAGGTATGTGTGTGTATATATGTGATTTGTTTTTATATCAAAACTGTGATCAACAGAGCTTGGTTTATTTGTTTGCTTTTTTTTTAATTTTTAGAACACATTTATTTATTTTTGAGAGAGACAGAGCATGAGCTGGGGAGGAGCAGAGAGAGGGAGACACAGAATTCAAAATAGGCTCCAGGCTCTGAGCTGTCAGCGCGACTCGGGGCTTGACCTCACGAACTTCAAGGTCATGCCCTGAGCTGAAATTGCATGCTTAACTGACTGAGCCACCCAGGCACCCCTTGTTTGCTTACTACCTTAAGGTAAATTTCAAGAAGTAGAATTGCCATGTTAAAGAATACACATTTTCAAGTGTTTTGACACAGTGTCAAGTACCCTTTAGAAATGTGCCAATTTACATGCCTACCAGCATTGTAGGAGATGATCAATTTTCCCTCCCCCTTTTCAGAATTTTCAGACTTAGTGGTATTCCTAGCTGCCCAATAGGTAAAAACTAGATATTGTTGTTCTGTAATTTATATTTATTACTACACAGATTTGTATAAGATTATTGATCAACCGTGTATTTTACTTAAGATTTATCCATTCATGTTCCTTTCACATTTTCATTTGGATGTTGTTCATCTTTCTCTGATTCGTCTATAAAGCTTTTTCAATATCTAAAATATTCATTATCTGTTATTCATATAAGTTGAAAATGTCTTTAATATATCCTTTATGTTTTAACTTGCTAATGTAGGAAGATCTGTTGTAAGTTTAACATCTTTATTTCTATTGGTCCTCATTTATTTTATGACTTCTGATGTTGATTGTTCAAAAGAATTTCCCTAACCCTAAAGAGCTAAAACGTGCACCTATATTTTCTTCATATTTTTGTGCTATAGATATTTACACTTAAACCTCTAATTATCTGAAGTATATATTTTATGTAACATAGAAGTAATGCTTTAACTTTATTTTTTCCAAATATCCAAAATTGACACCATTTGTGAAAAATGGAAATGTCACTTTTATTATATATTAATTTTTAGGCAGAGTTGGATCTGGTTTTAGATGCTCTGTTCTAGTCCAGTGATTTGCCGGCCTAACCTTCTGTCGCTCATACTGTCAAGCATTTTAACCTCGTAGGGAAATTCCCTCCACATAACCTTCTTTTTTCCAGATTTTCTTGGCTATTCTTAAGCATTTGTTCTTCCAAAAGCACTTTGGAATAATTTGTTAAATTCCGTCCGAAATCTCATTGATATCTTTTTTATGTAATTGCCTTAAATTAATAGATTAAACTGTGGGACATTGATATTGTTACAATACTTCCAAAAGCATAACACATCTTTCCATTTATTCAAGTCATCTTCCATGCTGCTCACGTAATTTTTGTCATTTTCTCCAGAGAGGTCCTATACATTTCCTCTTAAAGTTATTCCTCGGTATTACATATTCAGTTGCTATTGTCAGTGAAATCTCTTTTCTATTATATTTTATAGCATGTTCGTGCTGGCATTGATGTGTGTGTGTGTAATATATATACATATGTGTTTATATATTTATGTATTTATACTACTGGATCTGTCTGGTGAAGTAGGAGCCATAGATGTGATGAACCGTTACCATAAATAGCCCTCAAGAAAGACAGAGGGAGAGATGTCCTAACTTCCATTTCTCTCCCTGTGGCCATGCCCCCACTGACCAAACCCAGCTGGAAGCCAGATGACAAAGGAGCCTGGGAACTGCAGCCTGGAACAACACCCCCACCCCATATGAAACAGCACAGAGGAAGTCATGGAAGGATCTGGGACAGACCAGAGCTAGGTACCTTCTTAGGACTATTGAATCTAAAAATCACATCTGCTCTCAGATAATGATTGTTTGACCCCACCGTGATGGAAGCAAGAATGTGCATTGGTTGGAGAACAATATTGAAAGAGGAGGAAAAGATAGTTTTAATTGAATTATTGAAACAAGCTTATCACCTGCCAGGGTTACCACTCTGAAGTAAAAACCTACATTTGGACGTACTGACATGATTTTTAAGGAGGTAGAGTAATGTGGAATTATTTACTATGTAAAATACGTGTGTTATTCCAATAAGCTTCTTAGGAGTGGAAATCAAAGATGGTTCACTCTCTACAATAACCCAGGGAAATCTCATTCTTCTCCCTTCTGCTTTAGAGCAGCGTGCTCACCTTAGTCAGAGAGAAAAGTGGGTAAAGGAGGCGACATCTCAGCAGGTGCATACCCCCTGCCTCCAGCACCAGTCAAATAGGCCAAGTAGAATCCCAATAAGAACAATCCTTTAAAAACAAAGCCTTCCTAAACACCAGTATGAACTAATGAGCCTACTGTAAAATGTCATTTCAGGTCTGTAATATTCAGCTGTCTTAAAATCATCCAGATGTTACCTTGAAAAAAAAATCCCAAAATCTTTCGAGAAGCTTCTTCAGGGATTCCATGTTCTTCTCAGCTTTCCTTAGCATCTAGTAGGTGCTAAAAGAATGAAGTGAAGTTGAACCTATTTAAATACGAATGGTTGGCATGCTAACTCTTGAGGCCCCCCTACCCCCCCGCACACTCTTTAACATCCTATCCTGGTCCAGATTTTATTCCCCTTGCTTAGTCAGTAGCATCATTAATGGCAGAGTCTGCGTTTTCTCCATGTTTACATTCCCCACACGATCTAACATTGTCTGGCACCAAGCTCAACCAACATTCATAAATAAATAAAGGAGGAGGTGGAAAAGGGCCTCAGTGTCCCCATCTATAAAATGGAAGCCTCCAATAGCTGCCTTTTCAACAGTCTGCATGACGGAGCAATTCCTCTCAGTCTCTGGCTGTGGAAGGTGAGCAGTGGGGGGTTTCCTTCCTTCTGTGCCACCCACATGTGTCTGTTCCCCTCCCGATGACTCATCTAAGAGCCAGACACCATTGCTTTCGGTCGGAACATGTCAGGTACTTGCTTAGGAACAGCAGGGCCATAAATCTGTGCTGCGTCCCCTGTGGTTACCTAGGGACACTGGGGCACAGCCAGGAAGGGGGGTGCTACAGACAGAGAGGGCTCTGGCCCGTGTCCCAGCCCTCTCAGCGACAGCCCAGCGGCCACTTCCCAGTCTCCAGTCTGGAACCAGTGTCCCGTCCCCTGTAGAGGGCAGAGGTGGCCCCCGGCCGAGAGGCCCAGAAAAGCACCAAGATCCCCCTACCAAATGTTCAAAGAAGCAGAAGAGATCAGTTAGCGAAATGACAGTGACAGCAGTTAGAACAGCTGGAATCTGGTCCTGCGTCTCAGTCCCTCACCATTACACAAACAATCATAGCACATCCCCCTTCTGCTCCCTGTGTGTGTGAAGATTAAATGAAACAATATATTAAACTGTTTGGCATAAGTCCTAACCACAGCAAACAGTTACTAGAGGCAGCTCTAGGTTTAATCATTATTACCAATATTGGTGGTACTGGTGGTAATATATTATCCTCACTGTAGTCTCCCAAGTATTATCCCATTTTACAGATGTGGAACCTGGGTTCAGAGAGATCAAGTGACTTGTTCAAAAGTTCCACTAAGAATCGGAACCACTGGTGACAGCCAGCAAGCTACTCTAATGCGTGGGAATTATTCCGGTGACCCTGGTGGGAATGGGTGAGGACAGACGACATCACTCAGTCCCATTCCTCCCCACACCCAGACAGATGCCCTCACTGTGGTCACATGATGGCTGGATGGCCTCCACACCTTGTGCCAAACCTCAATCCTCTCATCTTCAAATCCCTTGCCAAGAGGGTCCTCGAGCTCTCATTGGCTATGACAGGGTCAGGGTCTCCACCTCCAGAGCCGTAGGGGAGTGTCAGCCTGGGTCTGGGAGGTGGACAATTCAGGACAGCTGTGTGTACAGGGCGGAAGTTGAACAGAGGCTAGGGGCCCAGACAAAGCGTACTCAACTGTGCATGCATGCATGGGTGTGTGTGTACAGTCACTTCCAGAAGGTGCATCCCAAAGGCCAGATATAGTATTTCCACCTACATGATAGGACTCTTGTGTAAAGGTGAATGAGGCACACAAAGCCTACACACAGTAATTTCTCAACAAGTGATAGCTACTGGTATTTATCTTATTGTGATTTTTCCGGCTGCTGTTTGTTCAGGGCATTTGTATCAGAAAAGAAACAAAGGAACCAGTTACATCAATTGGCAAGTGATGGTTTGAAAGTATCGCTGAGAGGTCAGCTAGGAAAATCTGTACCTAATACTCTAGGTACTGAGAAATCAGGTGCGTTTTTCTAAGATGATGCAAAAATCTCAACAATAACTAATAGTTATTGAGAGATTTCTAGATGCCACAGTCTCATTTAATCCTTATAATAACTTGACAGGGTAAATACTATTAAAATCCCCATTTTACAGATAAACAGATGGAAGCTTAAATAAACGAAGTAACTTTGCCCAAGATCACACACCTAGGAAGTGGCAGGAACTAGAATTTGATCTGATGCTTAATAAGCTACTTCCTGAGAGGCACCTGGGTGGCTCAGTTGGTTGAGCGTCTAACTCTTGATTTTGACTCAGGTCTTGATCCCAGGATCATGGGATGGAGTCCCACATCCAGCTCTGTGCTGAACACCATAGAGCCTGCATAAGATTCTCTCTCTGCCCTCCCTGTGCCCCTCTCTCTCACCCCCCCCCCATTAAAAAAGAAAGAGCCAATTATTTTTTTAAATTTTTTAATGTTTGTTTATTTTTGAGAGAGAGACAGAGTGCCGGCGGAGAAGGGGCAAAGAGAGAGGGAGACACAGAATCTGAAGCAGACTCCAGGCTCCAAGCTGTCAGCACAGAACCTAAAGTGGGGCTTGAACCCATGAACCTTGAGATCATGATCTGAGCCAAAGTCGGGTGCCACTGAGCTACTCAGGTGCCCCCCAAAAGCCAATTATTATAAAAAATATAAAATAAAAAAGCTACTTCCTGAGGTCTAACAAGCATCTATCATGCTCTTTAAAGTCTATATATTCTCTTCCCCCGTCCCTGTCCTCTCTCTCTCCCCAACAGTTGGTTGTCATCATAGGATCAATAACATAACCTTTTCAGTCCTTAAAGACAATGACTGGATCAGGTCTCTTACCCTTTCACTTGGAAGAATTAAGACTCAAGCCCGAGCTCACTCCAGGTTCCCAAGGAGGAGTTAGAAAAGATGTAGTCCTTAAATCCAACCTGAGAAGGACCCATGTTTGTATTGTGTGGTAACACAAGGCCCCAAACAACTTCTGCCTCTCTAGACCTATGTCCCTCCCTGGCCCATGGAGGTTTTCCCAGAAACTCCTGTAGTTTTGCTCAGCAATGAGGTCAGCCTGCAGCCAACTTTGGGTTATCTGGGAGGTGAAAAACATCAACTCTGAGTCAAACTGCCTCTGCTCTAATCCCATCTCTGAGTAATCTGAAGCAAGTTTTTTGATATCTCTTATCCTCAGTGTTCTCATCTGTAAATTGGAGCCAACAATGTCTTCCCCAAAAGTGTTGTTTGGAGAATTAAATGAGATGATGCCTGTGAATTAGCTTGGCACATGCTTGGTGCAGAACTGTACTCATAGGTAATTAAAATAAAGCTATAGGAAGAAGGCAATGCTTACCTCTAAATGGATAGCACTCCAAAGGACTGGGAGATATTTGGAGGCCCCCCCAGAAACTTGCAATTCATACCACGTGGCTAATTGCCATTATACCAGTTGCTCCTATCTAGAAGTTTCTACAAAGTCTTCCCTATACCCTACCCACAAGCACTTACCAGGGCAGTCCCACGAAAGGGAAAAAAAAAAAAAAAGGCTCCTCCTCCTTCTCCCTTCATCTTTTCAGGACTCTTGAGGCAACCTTCCAAATTTGTCAGTTTGGCGTCCAGTAAATAGCTGAGAAACCCTGGGCATTTCCTGTCCCAGCATTCTTCAGTACATGGCAGAGATAGGCAAAGAAAACTGCCTCTTTCTCACACTCTTCTTTCCTTTGCCACGCCCATGGGACCCATAGTGATGCCAGACTTCTTTCCTATATATGCCCACCTCACCCCAGGGCCCTACGCCACCACCTCTTTCAGAAAATGGAAAAGGAAGGCAGAAATCACCCTCTGACATCATGTCCTTGCCTTGCTCCCCTGGGGCCAAGTCTGTCCTTTCCAAAACTGCACTCTAACACCAGATACAATTTTTACATGCCCCCAAGGAAAAAGGTTCCCACCACTTCCTTTAGACCTTTCTGAACTTGATGGGCACCGCAAGTGAAAATCCCCCAAAAAAGGTTGGACGGTTTGGTTCAAACAGCACAAAAGAGGAAGATGAAGAAGAATGGAGACCTATGTCATGTATTTATTTGTTTCCTTATTTAACTCACATTCATGCTCAATGTCAAAGACAATTCTCTATGTGTCCTTAGACAAACATTCCCATTATTCATCTTAGACCGTGATCTCCAGGAAGACAGGATAAGGCCAGTGTCCACTCATTTTACTCAGTTCAAGTTTTGCTCCATGATGAAAAGTAAAACCCTGGGTTAGTTCTGTTGCCCAAGAGTGAAAGAGGTTACCCTGAAATTGAGTGGGGGGTGAAGCTCAGCAAACAAAATAAGAAGTAACAGTGTGGAGATCAATTGGTCAAGGGGCCCTGTCAGGAACTTGGCACTGAGGAAGCGCCTATAAAAGATTCAGGAAAAGTGTGGAGTAAAGCAAAGTATCCACAGCTCTCAGTAGATTCTCAACAAGGTCCAGGTCCCAAGGAGTTAAAGAACCAGTGGTAAAGGGTAGTCCTTTCCTTTATGAAATTGGCTGGGGGGGGGGGGGGCGAAGGGAGACAAGTCAGGGATAAGATTAATACACATAAAATCACAGAGGACATGAATAATAATAGCAGATTTTTATTGTGTTTGTTATGAGCAGATCCCATCCTAAGCTTTATAGACCACACATATTTCCTTTAAGTCTCAAACCACCTAATATGTGCATTATCTCAAGAAATAGGAAACATTATCCTCAGGTCTCAGATGAAAAAAATGGAGGCTGCAAGAGGTTACATAGCTTGCCCAATATCACATTCTTATCAACTAAAGCTGGGATTCAAGCTCAGGGGCTGTGCCAGCTGCAGAAACAGGCACGCACAAAGCAAACAAACAAAAAACAGTTGCAAAAACAGTCATGGGAATAGAGTCAAATCTCTGGGCTACTAAACCTGGCTCTGCCTTAGGTAAATCCCTCCCCCTTTCTGGGCCTTTGTGTTTCCACATGTAAAATAACAGATCAAGAGCCAGCAAACGTTTTCTATCAAGGGTCAGAGAGCAAATATTTTACCTCTTGCAGCTACTCAATTTTGTCATTGTAGCATGAAAGTACCTACAGACAAAACACAAGCAAATGAGCATGGCTGTGTTCCAATAAAACTTTATTTATAAAAACAAGCACAGGCTCGATTTGTTTCAGCAGCTATAGTTTGCTGACCCCTGAACTACATGAGCTCTAGGGCCCTTTCAAATCTGACGTTTCAGAAGTTGGTGATCCTAACTATAACAGAAGAGCCCAGAGGGGCCAGTGACTTGAAAAGTCAGTGGTAAGGAGCCTATTGCCATAAATTTTGTTTTGTGAAGTTTTGCATTAACCTTTGATGGTTTTAATAAATGTGGTTAGAAAGTAAATCCTGGCAGTGGCAATACAGAGGCAGCTTGGGAGAGCTTTAGTGCCAGTAAAACCTCCATCAACTCCCTGCCCTCAGACTTCGTTGTGGACAATGGCATCAGTCTTGTGGACAGCACAGCACAAACACAGCTGCCACCCACCTTCAGATCAGATCGCAACCTACAGCCTCTTTCTAGAGAAATTCTGGGATCGCCACAGATTCCTAGGCAAAAGGATGGGCAAAGCCTGAAGCCATAAAGGGACAGCCAGAGTCATGTGAGAAAACAACGCACACACTCCCCCGCCCTCAAGTCTGCAGCACCTGTTTACCTGGCCCCACCAGAAGAGTTGTTGGGGCATAAGAAAGAAGGGTTTCTGGGTCCAGAGTCAGCAGGTGGTCACATTCCATGTTCTGGCACCCCCTGTGCCCTCACACCCCAGCCCCCAGCTCAGGGTTCCCAGGCTCTCCTGGAGCACGTGATGTGAATACAGCCCCTGGATGACTTGGCAATTAATCTTCGCTAGCCTGCTGCAAAGGGCTTCTACTGAGCCCTCTCTGCCTTGCCGGGAAATGCTATGCCATGAGAATTTCTGGGCTGGGGGAACCCACACCAAAGTCTGACAAGCTGTAATTTCTGTAAAAGGACAGGTGTGCCCTGCAGGGGCAGGGCAGGGGCTGAAATCTCTCCTTCCTGGGAGCCTCTGACCTGCTGCCATTGGAGGCAGAGGAAATGCCTCTGCTATAGCCAGTGTCCCCTGCCCAGAACAAATGGTGTTTCTCATCTCTCCCATCTGGGCCACAGCAGGGGCAAAACTCCTCCAAGTCCTCAAGACCCCAGTCTACCTCATGAAGTAGATGCCTCACACCTCTAATCCTTTTTCAGTTTTAGCCAAGTTCATCAGGTGCATTGTATTTCAGTTCTGCCACCTGCTAGCCCTGAGGCCTGGGACGGCTATTCTGAGACTCAGTTTCCTCATGTATTAAATGTCAACAGTAATAGCGCCCACCTCATAGTATTATTATCAGGATTAAATCAGATAATGTAAAGAAGGCATTTGGGGTACCATGGCTAGAACCTGGTAAGCCCTTAATAAGCTTGGCTGATATTACTATGTGCTAGGCACTGTACACTCATTGTCACATTTAATGCTCACCTCAGCCCTATATGAATTAGGAACTATCATGATCTACATTTCACAGATGAGGAAACTGGGGTTCAGAGTGATTAAGCGACTTGCCCAAAGACACACAGTTAATAAATTACTGGAACTGGGACATACCCCAGGTCTATTTGATGCTAGAGTTCACTTTATTATTTTCCCCAAGGTCACATTAATAGCTATTAAATGAGGGAAGCAGGATTAGAATCCAAATTGGCTCTCAAATCCTCAGCAGACCAAGTGCTGGCCTTGGAGATCAGGAAGCCTGAACTAAGGGGTCCCTCTGCAGAGCCCTCTGCCCTGGAGAACTCTGCCTTGCCATCCCCTCCCTGACCTCTGCTTTGCTCAGGACCCTGATCACATTCTGTTTTCTTTTGTAATTTCCTTCAGGGCTAACACTGAACCTTCTGCCACTTTTTTTTTTTAAATCTCTGTCTGGTGCAGAGAGAAAGATGCAAGCTTTGGAGCCAGACTACAATGCTTCGAATACCAATGCTGCTTACTCAGTGAATGAACCTCTCTGAACTTCAGTTCCCTCGCTTGTGAAATGGGGACAACTCTTGCCTTGCATTGTTGTGAAGATTTGAGTAAATGCACATGGAGTGCCTCACACAGTGCCTGGCACATAGCAGGTACTCTCTGAAGGGCGTTTTACCATCATCATTCTCTCTCACAGCACCTAGCTCAGTGCTAGGTTATCACTTGCTTGATTTAATTCATCTTTGCTTTGCCAGAGCACCTAGCATGGTGCGCTACACAGAGCAGATGTTCCTGTATGTGGATGGTTGAGTTGAAAACAACAGATAGCAGGGAACCTGGGTGGCTCCATTGGTTAAGCGTTCGACTTTGGTTCAGGTCATGATCTCACATCTCGTGGGCACAAGCCCTACATCTGGCTCTGTGCTGACAGCTCAGAGCCTGGAGCCTGCTTCAGATTCTGTCTCCCTCTCTCTGTGCTCCTCCCCTGCTCGCACTCTGTCTCTCTAAATAAATAAATAAACATTTAAAAATTAAAGAAAAAAGAAAGAAAAGAAAACTGCAGAGAGCTAGAGAGGGGGTACCATGTAAAACTGCCTGGTCACAGGTGAGAGAGCTCCTCGCATAGAGCCTCTAAGGTGATCTCAGAACCTTGCATAGCCTTGGTCTCCCCACAGGTCAAACTCAATGGCAGCTTCTCCTAGAGGGCTCACAGAAATGGGAGTTTGCAACATCAGAGGTTTCTAATGTAATCAGATGGATAATGAAAAGGTTCTTTTTCCCGAAGCCTCGAGTGAGTCAGAGCTCTATGCTTGGCTTTGCCCCAGAGAGTACCGAGAAAATGAAATATAGTCTGTATCCTCATGACACCTAAACAAATGGTCAATTCCGTGGGTCAAATATCAGCCAGAGGGGTTAAGAGGCATCTCCTGTGAAGGGAGGGGAGAAGCAGCAAGGAAAGGACCATTAGCAAAGGTTGCTTAGTGGGGTCCTAGTACATGGCTGCTCTTAAGGCTAATACCTGTTTGCCTTAGGGTGGGGCGTATGTTTTGCCTTGGTGAAAGACACCAGTCTTTTACCAATACATTATGTCTGAAATATGCACGGATTTTTGAACCTTTTGATCTGGCTCAATCATCTCTTCCACATTCTGGTACCCAAACCAAGTCATGAGTGGCTATCACATGTGGCTTCCCTCTGGGGCAGAGGAAGGAACACTGCTCTGTGGGCTGGGGGACCGGAGTTTGATAACCAGCTCAGCACATCTATGGGATTTTACTGATTTTACTGATTCCCTCTGCCTCCTAGACCACCACAATGGGCAAGGGCAAGTTCTGATAGCTCTTGAAGAGCTAAATTACCTCCAACCTATCCTTCTCCGATTTTAGAATCTTCATATACAACTTCAGCAAATTTAATTGAAATAGGGGGTGGAAATCTGTTTTCAGGGCTGTCCCTACCACACATTTCTTAATTTCAGGGAACTTCTTGAAACCATGTATTTTGTGTATTTGGGTATCTCTGTATTTTGGTGGGAGGAGAAAGTTAAAGCCTTAGATTAAAACCTTGGATAGTTGTGCGATAACCTCCTGCTCCCCAAATACATACTCATCTGCATTTATACGTTTTTATTATACGTTTATTTAATTTAAAAAAAAAGAGGTTAAGATTCTACTTCTAGGTTCAGGACTTAAATGTATCACCCTGAGCGACCTTCTAGCTCCCCATCGCCGAATATCAGATTATAGTGATTATCAAAGGTAGACAGTGGGAAGCCCTAGATGCAAGCTTCCAGACGAGAGTGAAAGAGGACATCCAGCTTTACTTTTACTACTTTGCTCTGCCATATGTCTACTAGCCACATGACCTCAGAAATGTACCAAATCTCTTGGAACCATGATTTTCTTATCTGTCAATGGACAATGGTTATGTCACTCTCAAAGGATTGTTGTGAAGAATAAACAAAAATAAGTAAATGCTTGGCTCTCAGTAGGAGTTAAATAAATGTGAGTTCTCTTCTAATACTAGTCAATTAGGTCTCAAAATTTTCTACTTAGAAGACAACTCTCTCTACAACAATCAATCCACCCCCTTCCTCAAATGTAAATTGGTAGAGTCACTTTGGAAAACAGTATGGAGGTTCCCCCCAAAATTAAAAATAGAACTACCACATGATCCAACAATTCCACTTCTGGATATATTCCATAAATGAATTCCACTTCATTTCCACAGCAAATGAAAATAGGATCTTGGGGCCCCTGGGTGGCTCAGTCGGTTAAGCATACGACTTCAGCTCAGGTGATGATCTCAGTTTGTGAGCCTGAGCCCCACATCGGTGTCTGTGCTGATAGCACAGATCCTGCTCTAGATTCTCTGTCTCCCTCTCTCTCTGCCCCTCCTCAGCTCACATTCTTTCTCTCAAAAATAAATAGACTTTTTTTAAAAAGAAGAGGAAAATAGGACGCAAAGAGATATCTGCACTCCCATGTTCATTGCAGCATTATTCACAATAACCAAGATATGGAAACCATCTAAGTGTCCATCAACTGACGGAGGAATAAAAACTATAGAGTATACATATACAATGGAATATTATTCAGCCAAGAGAAAGAAGGAAATCCTTCTATTTGCTACAACACGGATGAAACTTGAGGGCATTATGCTAAGTGAAGTAAGATAGAGAGAGAAACACTATGGCATCACTTATATGTGTAATCTGAAAGCCAAACTGATAGAAATAGAGTTGAGTAGTGGTTGCCAGCCAGGGGTTGGGGACAGAAAAATGGGAAGATGTTGATCAAAGGGTATGAACTTCTAGTTAGAAGATGAATAAGTTCTGGGATCTAAGGTACAGCATGCTAGTTATAGTTTCAAGTAGGAAATACTTGAAAGTTGCTACAATAGAGGATCTTAAGTGTTCTCATTGCAAAAAAAATTATATTTATGGGACATGATGAAAATGTTTGCTAACTCTATGATGATAATTATTTTGCCATATCTAAGTATATCAATTCAACACATTGTATACCTTAAACTCACACAGTTTGATGTCAGTTGTATCTCAGCAAACCTAGGGAAATAAATCCACCCCTTACAATGTTTCCAGGGCAAAAGTGTGACATAGCTGCTCAACTCTCAGTAGACCTGTAGGTGAATTCAGTTCCTAGCTCCTCTCCATGATGGCTGTGTGGACTTGGGCAAAGAACTTCACCGTATCTTGTCCCTTCCACAAAATGGAAATGATCATGAGAAATGCCCTCCTTTCTTAGGATTATGAGAACATGCAAAATGAATTTAGCGCACTGTCTGAAACATAACAAGTATGGGGAAAAACATTAATTAATGTAAGGCTCTCCTCAGCATGTTTCTTCTCTCCTAAGTACCCTATGCCCACCTTTGGAAGTGTGTCCCTATAACTGAATGTCTAACATGGATATCAGACAGAAAAGGAAAAAAATCAATAAATAATCTGGCTTCCCAAATCCCCTCCTCAGATGCCTGGAGGTCTCTTAACGCCTCCACCACCACCACCACCAACCTCACCCTCACCCCCAAATAACACATTAGCTTGTTCCTCATTTCTTTCAGGTCTTGACTCAAACATCACTTCAATGACATCCAGAGAACCCATTTATAATTTCTAGTACCCCTCCCCCCAACACACACACACACACACACACACACACACACACACACACCATTCTATTCTCCCCTCTTTATTTTCTGTTACACCTGTCAGCACAGGACACACCTCATAATTTGCATACTAATTTATTTATTGCCTGTCTTCTTCCAATAGAATGTAAGCTCCTGGAGGGCAGGGGTCCTTGTCCACTTGCTTCAAGTGGACAGTAGGTACCCCATTAACAATTTTGTTGAATGAATAAGTGAATGAGTGAGTCGGCGAGTGAATAAAGGAATGAATGAAGAGAAGACTCTGAGCTTACCAGGAAGGTAACGGCTGGGGGTTGGCCTCACATCTGACTCAAGTCCCCCTCACCTGCCTAACTTGGCAATTCTTCTTTTAGGCTCCACACAAGCTGCACATCCCCCTAAAATCTGGGTACTGATTCCAGACACCCCCCACGAGCGGTAAGCACCCCACGCCACTTTTGAGACCGAAGGGTGAACAGGAGGGGCAAGAATCCCAGCGGGCCTCCTCAGGGTTGGGGACAGCGGTCCCCCACGCTCAGGTCACCCTTCCCCCTCCCCACATTGGTTGCTGGGGGAGGGTGGCGGGAAGGGCGGCCGGCTCAGGGCTGCCCAGGGTGGCGGCGTCGGGGCTGCGGGCTCTTTCGCCGGACCCGCATTGCCCCCTAGTGCCGCGCGGAGTCAGGGCGCCGGGCTCCCCCGCCTGATGTCACCGCCGTGCAGTCAGCCCAGAGGCGGCTGGTTGCGAGCAGACCCTCCTCAGCGGTGGCTGGGCTGGGCGCCGCTGCCCGCACCCCCGCCGCCGGCCCGGCCGAGCCGGGCGCCCCCCTGCCCGCCGCCCC
>NC_043705.1:99118201-99144600 GCF_006229205.1 Suricata suricatta | reverse complement strand
GGGGAGATGAGTCCTCGCCGGGAGGACGCCTCTGGGAAGAAGACCGCGGGCGAAGCAAAGTTGCAGGGCAGCTGAGGAGCTCGGCCGCAGCCCTTCCAGCCCGCTCACCCCAGGCTATGGAGGGCCGACTCTAAAATGAATCCCGACCTGGACACCGGCCACAACACATCAGCACCTGCCCACTGGGGAGAGTTGAAAAATGCCAACTTCACTGGCCCCAACCAGACCTCGAGCAACTCCACACTGCCCCAGCTGGACATCACCAGGGCCATCTCCGTGGGCCTGGTCCTGGGCGCCTTCATCCTCTTCGCCATCGTGGGCAACATCGTGGTCATCTTGTCGGTGGCCTGCAACCGTCACCTGCGGACGCCCACCAACTACTTCATCGTCAACCTGGCCATTGCCGACCTGCTGCTGAGCTTCACCGTGCTGCCCTTCTCAGCCGCCCTGGAAGTGCTTGGCTACTGGGTGCTGGGACGAGTCTTCTGTGACATTTGGGCCGCCGTGGACGTCCTGTGCTGCACGGCCTCCATTCTGAGCCTGTGTGCCATCTCCATTGATCGCTACATTGGGGTGCGCTACTCTCTGCAGTACCCCACACTGGTCACTCGGAGGAAGGCCATCTTGGCGCTTCTCAGCGTCTGGGTCTTGTCCACAGTCATCTCCATAGGGCCTCTCCTTGGGTGGAAGGAGCCCGCACCCAATGATGACAAAGAATGTGGGGTCACCGAAGAACCCTTCTACGCCCTCTTCTCCTCCCTGGGCTCCTTCTACATCCCTCTGGCGGTCATTCTGGTCATGTACTGTCGCGTCTACATCGTTGCCAAGAGGACCACCAAGAACCTGGAGGCCGGAGTCATGAAGGAGATGTCCAACTCCAAGGAGCTGACCCTGAGGATCCACTCCAAGAACTTTCATGAGGATACCCTCAGCAGTACCAAGGCCAAGGGCCACAACCCCAGGAGTTCCATAGCTGTCAAACTTTTTAAGTTCTCCAGGGAAAAGAAAGCAGCCAAGACCTTGGGCATTGTGGTCGGTATGTTCATCTTGTGCTGGCTACCCTTCTTCATCGCTCTACCACTTGGTAAGTTGGGGACTGGTGGACGGGGAACAGGGCATTTTCGGATCTCGGGTTTACTGACGAGCTTACTGTAAAGTTTTTCGCGGGGTTTGCTTTTTATGCAGCCTGTGTGTGTTTGGAGATTGGGGAATACTGTTTGTTCTGCAAAGGCTTTGCAGATTGGGTAGCTGGCTAAGAACCAACTCAGGTGTTAGTGGAACACACTAAGTAAGGTGCTGGTCTCTTGAAATAGAACCACAGGAGGAAAATCTGGTATGTGGAATGACTCATTCAACAGCATCAGTTTAATAATTAAAAAGGACACTGGACTTGAACATCACACCAGCGTTATTTCAGTAGTAATGATGTGCGAGCTAAGGCAGCGTCACGAATGCAGCATACAAAATAGTTTGTAGTTACCGCAGACGCGGCATTTGGGAAGCAGGCAGGCAGCTCTTACGCAGAAAGGCAGTTTTCATTCAGCATTTCCAGGGCTCTTGCAGAGACCCACGCTCTCCATGAGCTTTGCAGAGGCTGCGTTCTCCCCTCCTCCCTTTACCGCTTGCTATCGCCTCAATGCCTTCCCTTCATTATGAGTTAATAAGAGCATTTTAACAGCTGCACGGCCGCATCCAGCCTTTGGGTTATCTAAAGCTTGAGATTTGAAATAGAAGGAAGACAACGGAGGGTCACATGTTTTCAGCTTTTACCCAGAAATGTTCTAACTCTGGTGATCCATGGAATACCCAGGTTTAAATTACAGTGGTCCCTCACCTTTGGCTACCAGAAACCAAATCCTGCCAGGATGAAACTGAGTTCTTCCTCTCCTATAAAAACATGTCCATCTTCTTTTGTTTAATGGTCTAAGTTGTTCGAAGAGCTTCCTGATTTTTTCCAAGAAGACAAGGTCTGGTTAGGAGGTAAACCTACAGGAAGGTACTGTGACATGCTGTTCACATGGCTTGGGAAACACTTGTCCCTTCTCTAAGGCACTGACCAGCTTTGGTTTCCTCTCCTATCCCTGGGGGACACTCCAAAAAATGAATGGAGGGAGGTGATCTTTGCAAAGTCACGTGCCATGATATCAGAAGAGGTAACGGCTGCTATGTGCCACGGACCATATATATGCCTGCAATCACACCCAGGGCTCTGTTAGAACTGAAAATAATCCCTCCAATAACTAAAATTCTGAAGGCACACTGCATTCAAGAGAAATGGGCAAATGGAAAGAAAGCAAATTGATATCAGGAGTTTCCATTTTTAAAAGATAAAGAAAAAAAGCTGTTTAACCTACTCTCCATGTTGCCATTTTTAAGGCAGGCTTGCAAGTTAATGCCTTTCAGAAATATTTTTAGTGTGTTATGTGGCAAGCGTTTGAAGCTCTACTCCACATACCCCACCACCACCCAGGAGTAGTCACATCTCACTGCAGAGAAGCTTTTTTCCCCCAAGGTCTTGGGGTCCTTTTGCAGGCTTGTTGGGTTAAAGTGGGTAACAGTTCACGCTGCTTTGGATCATGGTTGTACACAGAAGTAATTTGGTCATGTATTAGCTATGTGACCTTGGGCAAATGACCACTCACCTGTGAGCCTCAGTTTCTCCATCTGCAAAATAGAGCTAATTACTGTTTGCTCCATACACACTAATGCATGGAAAGGATTTAATACAGTGCCTGCTACACAGCGAAAGCTCAGTGAAAGTTAGCTTAGTACTACAAACCAGATCCCAGTCACCCCTCAGCTACAGCTGTGTTTTCTCTTTCTCTACTCATTTGCCAATCTCACACACCTAATACTAAAGGCTCAGGAGAGAACTGAGTGTTTTTCCTTTCTTCCTTCTGCCTCTTCACCCCCCACCTATAGAGGTTAGGACCAGAGCATCCTCAGGAAGGAGAAGGCCCCAGCAGGATGCAAGGAATGGATCAAAGGTACAAGCTTTCACTTAAGGGGGCAAGAGAAACAGGTCCAAGTAGGTGAAGAGGCTTCCCACATGCTTAAATGGAAAGAGCACTGCCCTGGGGTTCAAGAGCAATAGATTTCAAATGTGAGCTTTGCCATCAATCAGCTCTGTTATCCTAGGCTTGTTTTACCTCACAGGGCTTCAGATCTCCCTTTCAGGGAACAAGAGGGTTGGACTAAATCAAGGGCTCTCAAACTTTAATAAAGATCAGAATCATTTGTGGAACTTGACATGCATTCAGCTTCTTAGACATAACCCACAGAGAATCTGATTCAACAAATCAGATAGATCTCAGGAATCCTCATGTTTAACCAGCCCACCAGGTGATTCTGAAGAGGTGGCCTACAGACCAGGCTTTAGAGAATCACTGGCCAGAGAATCTCAGCTTCCTCAGGCTCCAGCATCTTGGACACCAAGGTTTAAATGCTGCAAAGCTTAGCCCTTCCCCTAGACCTGTGGTGGTGCAGGATGATGTGGCTTCTCTGTGGGTTCTGCTCTTCAAACTCATCCTCGGTTTCATGTCATTCACACTATCCCCACCTTCCCTCCCTTTCTGTTCATGACTTTCTGAGACCTTAACCCTGGATTCCATACATGCTCTCAGAACTTGTTTCTCCTCTCCTTGCCATGAAACCTTCCCACACATCCCTGCCACTGTCTCCCGGAGGTCTCCCAGTGTGCTGTCCCTAAGCTACTCCACCCACATCCTCTCCCCTGGCTGCCCAAGCCTTGGCAGGTAAGAAATATGGAGTCCAGGCCTTGGGTTTGAGATGGACTCTGAAAGGTACTCAAGAGCTTCAAACAGAAAAGGTGCTTCATCAATGTGTTCTTCATAATTTAAGAAGAGCATCCCAGCAACATGGAGATGTGGGTTGCTACTTGCCCTGAGTTCAAATAACACCAAAATAAAACAAGCATGATGTAGAACAATAATTCTTTTGGAATCTGAAGAAGGTTCCAAATTCAAAATTTTCCATGAAATCCTTTTCACTCACAAGGACAGAAAGCAGATCTAGGGGACACAATCATTGGCAAACAGAGAAGTGCAGGTAGAAGTAACTTCCCATTAGCAACAGACTCCCAGGTGCCTGGATGGCATGAGATTTCCATAGCAGTGTTTGTCTTCTCTGTGGGAGAGAAGGGTAGGGATCCCTCCTGGGAAAGAGGGAAAATAGTCATGCCCTCTGCAGGGTCCTAGTCAAGGGCCCCATTTGTTTTCCTTCCTTGCATATTTTTATTTTTGGGAGCAGGGTTGGGCTGCCTGCAGGGCTGGTCTCTCATCTCCTGTGGAGCACTCCCCACCTGTAACACCCTCCCTACCTCCTCCCCACCCTTCCCCTGTGGCCTCAGACCAAGTTGGGCCAACGACCAGCTCTTGCTTACTAGGGAGCAGGGATGGACGCCACCAGACAAGGACCTCTTTATTCAGCCCCTGGAATCAGGCCATGGAAGGACAGGAAATAATTGGAATATAATATAGTAGCATTTCTACTCAGTAGGCCATGTGCAAGATGTCTAAGGAATCTTTGGCTCCCAGGCATTACAATGAAGGCTAGCTCCCACCTACCTAAGGAAGACCTGGTGAGGGTCTTGAGAAGTGGCTGAGCTACTGAGGGATGTGCATTGCATTGTGGGGATGGGTTGGGGGGCTGGGGGAGGGTAGCAGGAAGTAGGGGGCAGCCAACTGGTAGCTGGGCTTAGTGCGTTGTTTAGAAAACACTGGAACCTTGCCTCGCTCCAAATCTTTCTTCCGTCTTTTAAAATGCTGAAAGGCACCAGGAAGCCATTATTGAACTAACTGCTTTCCCCTCCAAATAAATGAAGGTCAATTTCAAAGAAACAGTTGTATTCTCATAGTACTGGGACCAAATAGGAATTTCTCTCTCCATTGATTTGATTCTCTACTCCTCTCATTCAAATTGGGGCTGATGAATTCCTGCCTCCCGCAAGAGCACAGGGGAAGGGGGGGGTCTCAGAGATGACTCAGGACAGGGCCACCCCCACAAATATACACACAAACTCTCCAGCTCTGAGGTTTCAAAACACAGGGATTTGAGCTGCTCACAAAGAAAGCAATTGGAGAAATTTTTACGCACAGGGAATCCTTCCTGAAAAAGGAAAATCTTTCTGATGGAAAATACATTTGATCATTTATGAAATCATTAATAAAGACTTCCTAATGCATCTCCTCTGTGCTACATCGCCCCTGCCTGCAGGATGTTTACCACCTCATGAGATCTGATTTTTATGAAGCAAGTACTATATGCCAGACATTCTACAGACATTATCTATTAATCCTCACAGCTACCCTGACAGGGGAGAGTAACTGTTCCCTCTCTACAGAGGAGTATGCGGGAGCAGCTCAGAGCTGGAGCTGAGCTCAGAGAGGTCAGCCTTCTTGCCCCAGGTCACATAGCAAGTAAACAACAGAGCCAAGGGTTGAATCCCAGTCTGTCCAGACAGGCCCACACCTGTTCTCCTCCACCTAGGAGACATCTGGCCTTCTTGCTCCCCAGTCCCAATCTTCTCTCATAGCAGGTGTGCTCCAAAACTCCAGAGCCGCCATGTCAAAAACTGGATATTGTACTTCTATTATAAAACCCTGCCTTTCTTCCACTCCCCACTTGCCTCTGCAAAAGGACTCCCCCCGAAAAATGTTAGGGAAGGTCATCCACACTCTAGCTCAGGGCTAGATTTGCTCCATACCTCCTCCTGCACGGTGTAGGATGTTGGTCTCCCTAAGCGGGGCCTTCCATCACTCCAGCCAGAAGAAAAGGTGGGAACTTGCCATTTATCTGAGAATCTAGCTCTATGTCTTTAATCATTCATTCATTCATTCATTCATTGAGTAAGTATTATATTTATTGGATGCCAACACAATGTAACAACACTGTGTATTGTGCTGGAGATACAGTGGTGAGCCAAACAGCTATGTTCCATGTTCTCCTAGGATTTAGTTCTAGAAGAGAATGCAGACCAGTTGAAAAACACATGCACACAAATAACATGAACACAAATTGCAACAAGCAACTTGAAGTAAAGGGGTGAGATGATATTAGAAGTAAATAACAGGAGCCAGCATATCACAGGGTTCCCTGAGTGACATTTAGGTGGAACCTGAAAAGTGTGGAGGAGCTAAGTTAGTGAAGGTGGCAGATAGAAGACAGTCCAGGCAGAAAGAAGGGCATGTTCAAGAGTCCTGAGGCAGGAAGTGGTGGGGAGGTGGCAAGCCTGGAGAGTAGGGGGACCAAGTACAAGTCAGGGCTGGAGGTGTGGGCAGAGGCCAGGCCACGCAGGGATCTTAGGCCACATCAAGGACTTTAGATTTTATCTTAAAGCCACTACTGAAGGGTTTGAAGCAGACAAGAGATACCATCTGAGTTATGCCTTTAAAAGATGACTCAGGCCTCCATATAGAGCAGGTAGGAGGCCACAATCCCAGTGAGAGCTGATGGTAATTCAGACCAGGATGGGGGCAGTGAAGGTGGAGAGAGGAGGACAGATTCAAGGACTTGGGGATGGGTTGTTACATGATTTAGGAGGTTTGTGAGAACAAGAAATATGGCTGGGAATAACTCTGAAGTTTCTGGGTGACAGAGGTTATCATTGGTGAGATGCTGGCAAAACACAGTCAAGGGGATTCCTCCTAGGATATTCCTCAGACCCCGTTCATTAAGGTTCATAGGACAGCATTCTGGGAGTGATCTGTTGGACACTCTTACACAATGTCCCAACCCAAAAGCTGGAAGCTGTGACCAACAACTAACCAACTATTCACCAGAAACATCTGGCAGCGGCCTCTTTCCAAAAGCCTAAATTCTTGGACTCCACCACAGATCTGTTGTATCAGAATTTCTCATGATGGGGCAGAGAAGTTCAATTCTTAACAAGTTCCCGGATGATTCCTATGCAGCCAGCATAGCACTGGATTCCCCCCACCCATGCCTGAGAATTCCTGGAGTGAGCACCCCATGGAGAGCCAAGAAAATTTGGTTATGCTTCCCCCATTGCAGTCAGAAGCATCTCCAGTCCTGCCCAGCCCCTTGGGCTAGTCCACATGGAAGAAGGCAGAAGGCTGGCAAGAAGGAAAGTGAATTCTTTATACTAGAGCCTCCCTGGAGAAGAGGAAGAGAATGAGCACCGTAGAAGCAGCTCTTCAATGTACTGGGTACACTGCTCAACACTGGATGCTATCTGTTATTCATAATTCTCACTAACCCCTCTTCAGAGCGAGCATCATCATCCCTGTGTTTATAAGTTAGGGAACAAGAATTCAGAGGGGTTTGGTATTTTGCCCAAGGTCACACAGCTAGTAAATGGTAGAGTCTATCAGACTCCACATTTGGCACTCAATAAGCATTTATTATATTATCCGTGTTGTTACTACAGTTCTTTCTGAACATTTGTCTGGGGTCTGGTGCCCAAGGGTATTAAATTTTTACTGGTTCATGACAAGATGAGTAAAAAAATTAGAAAAATTCTGTGTTTTTCCAAATGTATTCAAAATAAATGACTGTCCTTTTATTCTAAAGACTATGTCCTTTCTATTTTGGGACACTGACACTGAAATAGCATTTCTTTGATGGAATGATGATAATAAATAGTGATGATGATGATGATGATGATGGTGATGGTGATGATGATAATGATAATGGTGTGTGTGTGTGTGTGTGTGTGTGTGTGTGTGTGTATGCGTGTGTTCATGTGTTTAATGGCCTACTTGGCAAAATAAAAGTTGGTAACCCTATGTCTGTCCCCACCAAAATTTTTTTTTTAATTTTACCATGAGTGTCTTAAAGTCTTAGAATCATGGAGGATACCACAGTGGTTAGACACAAGAAATATTTGTGGGAGAAAGCAAGAAGTAAAGGAGGGAAGGAGGTCAGAAGGGAGGGAGGGGATGGATAATGAGTTCGCCTCACCTTTGCAGTGACATTCAAAGGACTGGTAGAAGGGCAGGCAGGGGGAAGAATTATGGGTGAAGGGTCATGTTTATCAGGTAACAACAGAATGGAGGGCCATTTGTGGAGGCATTGAGTCCCGCTGGGGCTAAACAGGACACAGAAACGCCAGCAGAGGCACATGTGCCTGCATTGCCATTACAGATGGGCACATTCAGATCTGTAATGCAGGAAATGCCTTTACCTGAGTATGTGTGTGTGAGGCTCATAAAAATAACTGATGGCCGCTGGGACACACTGGGAAATTGCTTTCTCCAATATCTGCAGGATGTTTCTGTAGTCACTGTGCTCCAGACCATGTCCGATAATAATACTACTAAATAGATCCCATTTATTGGATTTTCCTGTGTGCCAGGCTCACTGTGCTACATTGGGCTGGGGGTATTCTGTGTGTTGTCTCATTGACTCCTCTCCAAAGGCTTACAAAGTGGGCACTGCTTTGTCCCCATTTTACAGATAAGGAAACTGAAGCTGAGAGAGGTTGAATGATTTGCCTCAAGCCATACAGCTGATTAGGGATGGAATCTGGATTCACATCGAGGCAATCAGATAATGCTGAAGAGTTATCATTGGGGGTCCCCTAAGGGTGGAGCTCTGAGCTTTGATATATGGAACCCCAAAAAGGAGTTGGGGAAACCAGAGTCTATTCAGAGAAGGAGGAAAGGAAGCTAGTAGCTGCCTATCATTCAGCAACTAAGAGGCAGCATGTCCTGGAGAGAAAAGTAAAGAAATCTAAAAGTAATTGGGTCTTTCCTCTACAAAGATGTCAAAATTTCTCTTTTATTATGGGTACTTCAGACATTTTTACAGCCTCACAACTTATGACTGGTAATTTCACATACTTTTTTTTTGAGAGAGAGAGCACGAGCTGGGTAGAGGGGCAGAGAGACAAAGAAAGAGAGAACTTTTTTTAATGTTTATTTATTTTTGAGAGAGAGCGAGCGTGCACTCACGAGCACACAAGTGGGGGAGGGGCAGAGAGGGAGACACAGATTCTGATCTGACGCAGATTCCAGGTTCTGATCTGTCAGCACAGAGCCCACACAGGGCTTGAACTCATGAAATGCGAGTTCGTGACCTGAGCCAAAGTTGAACACTTAACCAACTGAGCCACCCATGCACCCCAGAAAGAGAGAATCTTAAGCAGGCTCCATGCTTAGTGCGGAGCCTGACACCGGCTCAATCCCACAACCCTGAGATCATGACTTGAGCCAAAATCAAGAGTTGGATGCTCAGCTGACTGAGCCACCAGGCACCCCAGTAATTCCACATATTTTTTAAGATTTTTATCATATTGGGGAAAACATAAAATTTGAAAGATTTTTTTTTCATAGTTTAGTTTCTGGCTTGGCTCTATTTCAGAACATGATTCACCTCTGCCACCCTCAGACATGTGGTCCCACACCATAGGACTTCTCATATCATGGCTCAGCCTCTGGCCCTACCTCTTGATGTCACACATCCAGGTGAGTCAGCATTGTGAACAAGAGAGTATTACTAGAAGCTGTTTTTCCACCTTAAAGTAACTGGCTAGTGATGACGAAGCTATCCAGAAAGAAAAGTCTGCAAGCCATATATATATATATATATATATATATATATATATATATATATATATATATATTCCCTATAAACATTAAACTCAGATTAAATCTATCTTAACTCTCAGTAGCTCCCCAAAATGCTCATGGCCCCTGTACTCCATGGCCTCCCCGTAGGAGGGGAAATACGATAGAGGGAAGTCAGGGTGGAAACAGACGGCAGCTCTCATCAATTGCAGTTAATAGTTCTTACTTTTGAAAACGTTACAAAATCATACAATATAAGGAAACTTCCTGGGGTCCCTCCCAGGGCTTTGAAGAGTCCCATAAAGAGAGGACCCCTGAGGATAAGCAGATACCCTTCATCCACCCCAAGCACTGCAGGCATGGCTCTTCCTAGCAACCTAGTGACTGATCGACTTCTTTCTCCTCTACAAACTGTGAACATCTTGTAAGCAAATGACCACATCTTTCCTCTCTGCCTAACACAGGTGCTCACAAATCTAAGGGAATGAGTAAATGAGCAGCACTATGAGTTTAGCAAGAGAATAGGAGAGTCCTATAACTCAGATAGAATTAGTTGTCATTTCCCAAATACAACTTGCATCTTCCTTCCCCTGTGCATTTGCTCAGACTGTTTCCCTCTACTAGAAATGCTCTTCCCATACCCTCTGAATACCCAATCCTGCCCACCCGCAAACCCTGGCTCTGTGGACAGCTCTCTCATGGAATTTTACTTGGTTTCCATGCCCTTCCTGGCAGTAGTCTCTCCCTCCCTACCTTGTTTATGATGCCTGCCACATCTGTCCATGGGGGTCAGGACTGATGTGCACATCTTTGGCAGTGCTATCAGGCTACAAACCTCTGGAGGACAGGAGTCAGGTTTGACACATCTCATCCTCCATGCCAAAAGACAGTTAACCTAGTAGACTCTCTGTAAAAAATAGCAATTGCAGCTACGATTCACACAGTGCTTTCTAGACTCTATCTACCGTGTTCCTATCAGAGAGGTATTAGGATTTTGTCCATTTTATAAATAAGAAAATGGGCTTAAAGAGGTTAAGTGACATCTCATTCCCAGAAACTATTACAGGCACATTGAAAGGAGACTGTCGTGACTGCTGTTGTGAAACCAAAATACCAATATGGACCCTACCATGGGGTCAATGGAGAAAGATTAGATATATGAAGACCAGAGTGGACACAGACAGGAGCTTGAAAATTGAACAGCACCTTCATCCTTTATTAAAAGGTTATCATTCCACTTGCCTTGGGGGGAGACTTGTCTATTGCCAATTGGCCCCCACTTCCCCTCACCTTACTAGCCCTTGTCATGTTCCTCTCACTTCTTAGAGGGCTATGGCAGTGTCCCCACAGAAGTAGGGGACGACTCTGGTGACTTTATAGCAGGGCCAGATTAAGACCTTAGAGAGTCCCGAGGTGATCAGAAGTGAATGCTGCTCTCACCTCCAACTCTAAATTAAAACTCATACGCACATGCATGCACACATGCACACACATGCAGAGCCCAGATGTACTCCATGAAGACTACTTTGATTTCTTGAATATCAAATTACTTCCCCAAAATGTAGAGATGTCACAGGTTTGCTAATGCTCTAAATATTCACTGGGTCTGCTGGTTGGGTACTTAGAACAGCATTGGTCTATAATGGAGTGACCAGACATCCCTGTCCCCCTTGTCCTGTTACCCAAACATGATGGCGGCTTTTATTATCATAACCCCCTCTTATTCTCAAAAGTGCCTCGATTTGGGTGAAGAAAGTATCTCCATCTGTGAAACTCCAGAGTAAGAGTGCGCTTGCCTCTGGGTCACTGAGAAGCCTGAGGTGGGGAGAAGAGAGACTCTGGCACCAAAGCCTCAGCCATCTGGAGAAAGATGGATAATGACAGTGAAGTGAGCCAAAATTTAAGGAGGAAAGACAAATTCTCATGTGTATCTTTTGTGGGGAAACAGGAGTTACTGTAAATGTTGATTTGCAATTTTTAAATCTTCATTCGGCTGACTTCCACTAGTGATGGAGGAGGTCTGAAACCATGGCTGGCTGACCCTAAATACTTAGCAAATGAAGGAATGGATCTCACCCAAGACGAGTGATGGGATCTGAAGGACACGCATCTCCGGATGCAGAGTCGAGAGAAGGGATAGGCTGAAATGATAAGATTTGGGGAGGGGGGTTGAGTAAGCTGTGTCTGAAGGACTACGAAGGCTGGAATATCTGAGGGGGAGGGGCCTCTTCACTCCGTCCATCACCCCTACCCCTGGCATGACAGAGCGTGGTCAGCCCAGGGCAGAGTCCTCGCTGTCAGGCCTGTGTCAGCAGGACATCTGACCACACCCACCAATAGCACATCTGAGACCCCTTTGAGCACTCAGGCGCCCCTCTGATATGAGCACACAGATTGTACTATAAAAGTTTCACCAGTGAACAGTTCAGGCCAAATGTTCAGAAGCAGAATGTTCTAGTGCACAAGTGGACCAAGCCTCCCAGATCTTTTTCCAGGGGTATCTGCTCACAGCACCTTGCTCCCCCAAAGCTGGCATGCATTTGGGGCTGGTTTCGCATGATTTTTGAAATTCTTCTTTAAGATAGTTTCTTGCCAGGCTGACATGCACTGCTTAGAGGCTGAGCTCAGCACCCTGGCTATGCCCCAGAAGGAGGTTAAAATGGGACCAAGGGCAAGCCGGGCTTACTGTCATTTGCAGGCATGGGCCCCAGGGCTCACACCACCGGCACAGCCGGGCAGAGATCCAGGGAGGCAGCTGGTGGGGGGAAGGAAGTTCCACCAACTGGGAGAACAACAACTAAAAAATTACATTTCCAATTTATATATTCAGGCCATAAATTGCCCCCTGGCATCAAGGGAAAGCGGTAGGGCCCCTTTTCCTGCTTCCAAGTGTACCCTCATGGTGTCCATTTGTGACACCTTGTCCCCAGCTTTTTAGAAGTTACCTTAACACAATGGTTCTCGGGCTTTCTTGCCCCGTAAGCCCTTTTTGGCAATCTGGTGAAACCCCTTCTCACCGTAGACACATAAAATAAGAGACAGGAATGCAAAGAAAAACAATTATGTTGGAATAGTTATTACAGTGTTGAAAAACACAAATTTATGATAGAGTAAAACATGTTCTTCTTTATTAACATATTAAATAAGCAAGCTCTAGCAGCAAGTCAAATAAATAACTACCATAATTCTGAAGTAGTGACAAGTGGAAATATTCACGATATCTGTAACAAATGTAATATGATAGCATAAATCTGATCTCTACTGGTGACAAATCCTGCTAACACTCTTGTGGTTTGCTGCCCACATTCCTATCGAAGGAGGTGCTAATTTTCAGCCAAAGGTTACTTTAAAAAAATTTAAAAAGTGACTTTCCCATCCAAGTTCACAGGCTCCCTCTAAACCTCAGAATAAGAACCGTGCTACAGAATATTTTGAAGATGTACTTCAGGATGTTAGGCTTTCTATACATTTTTCTGTATCAATTTAAGTGAACATGGACTATGCCATCATGCTTTGTAACTATTTTGCATAACTACTTGCAGCAACTTTTTATTAGCTAATGTCTTTATTTTAAAATGACACATAAACATTTAAATCAGAAAGAAGAAAAAAAAAAAAAAAAGGAGCAGTGAACAAAACTCCTCCGCCCTCACCAGAACCAGGTCTGACCCTATCCTGGACCCTCAGTCATTTGCCCAAAAGCAAACATTATTACCCAGGTTGTGTGTGCTTCCAGAAATATTCTATTTATTTATAAGCATACATTTGTGTGCGTGTGTATGTGCATCCATTTGAGTGTATATGGGTATGGAATGTGTGTTTCTATCCTGTTTACCTTTACGAATGATACCATTTTGTAAAAACTATCAGATAAGGTAGGTTATGTTTTATACTTAACAGGGCGTCCTGGACACGTCAGTGTACAGAGTTACTGCTTTTCTTTCATGGCCGTATAGTAACCCAGTTTATGGAGCATCCCATTTTACTTACCAGTTTCCCCAGTGATTGACATTTAGGTTACTTTTGGCCTTTTACTACTACAAACACTGTTGCAATGAATATGTTTGCATATGTGTCTGTGCCCACATAGTCGGGATAAATTCCTAGAAATGGAATCACTGGGGCAAAGAATGTTTGGTATCTTAGGTTTAACCTGATTATGTTCAATTTTACATAAATAAGGAATTTAAAACATAGTAAACTGTAAAGTGTTATTAAAACAAATAGGTTAGATCTATGTCTACTAATCTATTATTTAGGAGAGTTGTTCATGATATTTAAATTTTAAAAAGTAACTCAAAGAATAACATGTAATCCCATTTTTAAAAGCCATTAATCTAGTCACCTTCAGGGGTAGAATGAAGGGAGGAAGAGTGGATTATTAATTCTTTTACACACCTCTGTACTATTTCACATGTTACAATGAGGAAATACTCTATTTGTGATTAAGAAACTGTGATAGAATATAAATTGAGTTTCAATAGTTTTCATAGGGCTATTTAATTTTTTTAGGGGGCTATTTAATTTTTTATGATCTTAAGAGGAAAAAGTATCAATGGTCAAAAAGAAAAAAATGTTTTTTGTCTTCTTTTTTAACATTTATTCTTTTTTGAGAATGAGAGACAGAGCATGAGCAGGGGAAGGGCAAAAAAAATGGGAGACACAGAATCAGAAGCTGTCAGCTCAGAGCCTGAGGCGGGGTTCAAACTCACAGACCTTGAGATCATGACCTGAGCTGAAGTCTGATGCTTAACCGACCAAGCTACCCATGCACCCCTGTCATTTTCGATCTAATTTTACTTCACATACATTTACTATATTTTTTCTTGATAAACATATATACATATATGCATGTATATGTGTGTGTGTGTGTGTGTGTGTGTGTAACCCTGTTATGTGATCACCAGCTCTAGAACACTTAAAAATCACTTTGTCCCCTTTCTCTGTTGGATACAGCCCTGCCTAGTCCTGCAGTTTAAAAATCATGTTGTCAAATTACTTGTTGATTTTTGGTTTTGTTTTTTTTTCAAGGTGAGCAGCAACTTTTTGTATGTTTAGAATAACCCATCCTCTCCTGATACACTCCTGAGTTTTTAGCCATAACAAATATACTTCTATCCACATTTTTCCTCAAAGATCTTTTTGCACCTGCCTTTAGGATTTCCTTAGGATAAAGTTGTCGCTGAATGGCTAGACCGAAAGGTAAATTCAGATGAAAGGCTTCAGTTCTGTATTACCCTCTGGGCAGGGTGTGGCAATTGGCAGTCCCACTAAGTGCATTTCAGCACAGCTGAAGACACTGCTTTTTATCCTGATAAGGTCTCTTTGCCAGTGGAGAAGTTTCAGGCATCTGCATGACAAATCAGCTTCCCCTCAGAGGTGACAAAATGGCTTAGAAGCTTCAAATCCTTCCAGCGAATTTGGTGTCCGCTTCCCAAGTTCAAGGCTAGCAAGCTGCCCTCCTGGAATGCAACACCCCATCCATCAGCGGAGCCAGAATAGGCAGTGGCCTTGGAATGTGTGTATTTTACCCAGAATCTGAGAACAAAAAGCAGTCACCCACAGTGTGTAAACGGATTTGATCTTTCACAAGGCTGCCAGGCCCACCACTCTCCACATCAGTGGTTCTAGGCTCTGGGGCTCCAGATTTAAATCCATAACAATAAAACATAACAATAAAAGAAAACACTGCCCCATTCCCTCCAGGAAAAAGCTGGAGTTTGAGTCATTTGGAGGATGAGTTAATAAGGAAGGATTCCTCTGGGCATCCAAACTTGCCCCACTCCACCATGGGAGCCTGTGCAGATCCAGGGAATGCAGTGGACAGTCTGCATTCAGACCAGAGCATGGCAAATGCACCACATTTTAATTGCAAAATTCAAATTGGCTCAGGAAGATGCCAGCCTCACGAATTGGAAACTGAATTGAGCACTGCTCAAGAGGCAAGGAGGTGGTCTGTGGAGCAGATTCTGCTGGGAAAGGAGGCTTTTCATGAGGCAGTCAATGGGCCCTGGTCAGCCAGGGGTGAAATTTCGTGCTGACCTTGCACTGCTGATCTGGAAGGAGAGGCAGGTTATTTTCAGACTGTACTAAATCTAGAAGTGTTGGAACCAGCATCTAGGACAGAGCAGGGATGGGGTGAACTTTGACCTACTCCCACAAGGTGGGAGATGAAAAAAAGGCAAAGCCAGGTGTCTGGGACCAACCAGTGATTCTCGGAAAGAGGAGATGTCTGGCACCTTCTCTTCTCTGGGACAGCCTTGTAGCCTTTGTGACTGTTTGAGTGGCAGCTTATAGAACTAGGAAGAACAGGGACCGCAGATCATCTCTCTGAGCCTCAATGAATTCATCTATAAAATGTGGCTGAAATCGTCTGCTCATTGGATTGTAAGTGAGGAATAAATAAGAAAGGATGAAGGGACTCAGCTGGGTGCCAAACACTAGTAAATATTTCATAAACATCAGCTACTAATGTATCTGAAGCCTTTAAGACACTCTCCACTTTTGAGAAAGTATTTAATAAGTTCCTGTCAATATTATCGTGATTATGACTAGTTCTATGAAGGAGCTATATCTTCTGGGAAAACATAATCGGGATCAGTTCCTTCACATTAAAAGTTGGTTGATCCCACTGTTTAAAGGAAAGTAATAAAAAACTAAGTAAATAGAATGCCAAGTGTGATGGTCACGTGCTCAGAAAATATTAGGAGACATTTACATTTCTACTCGTGTTTCACTCTTTTTAAAATTGTTTTGATATTTAATTAAGATATCTCAATCATTCCAAAGAGTACAAAAAATAATTTTTTGTACTTCCTCCACCCAGATTTAACAAATGTTAACATGTTGCTGAATTTGCTACATATCTTTTTTCTTCTTTTAAGAAATAAAATTTTACAAATATACCTAAAAGCCCCACTTCTTGCCTTCGGTTCAGGTCATGATCTTGTGGTTCTTGAGTTCGAGCCCCACATTGGGCTCTGTGCTGACAGCTCAGAGCCTGGAGCCCACTTCAGATTCTGTGTCTCCCTCTCTCTCCATCCCTCCTCCTCTCATTCTCTGTCTCTCTTTTTCTCAAAAATAAATAAACATGAAACACTTTAAAAGCCCACTCCTCTTCATGTTCACCTCTCTCCTTCTCAGAGATCCTCCAGGATACGTGTATAGGATAAAATAGACTCTCTCCCCTACACTTTTTTAAATGTCTCAGAAGCAAGGGGGCTCTGGATTATGTCACTCTTGACTTCAAATTCTGTTCCTGCTCCTTTGCTAGCTGTGTGGTCTTTGGCAAATTGCTCGACTTCTCTGTTCCTCTTTTCCACCGTAAAATGGGACAAATAACAAGTCTTTTGCTGGGTCCTTGTGATGATGAAATAAGATTATTCATTTAAAGCAATTGTTCTTTACCAAGGATGATTCCCCTCACGCCCCATGGGACATTTGGCACTGTCAGAAGACATTTTTGACTGTCACAACTGGAGTGTGCTGCTGGCATCTAGTGGGAAAGGCTAGGGATACAGCTAAGCACCCTGTAATGCGCAGGACAGAGAACTCTCTGGCCCAGAATGTCAATATTCCCGATGTAAATCATGCTGATGCTATTTTATAAGGACTCAAAAAACATTTGTTAACAAATATAACAAACCATAATTTTTTATTTGTCAAAAAGACATTATGCTGGACACTTTCTCATACCTTGCCTCACTGGTGTAGTGGGTTGCACCTTCTTGGTAAAAAGAATGATAGAAGACAAGCACTGTTGTTCCTGTATGTCTGAGAATATCTATCCTATTAAGCAAGTGATCAGCTTATTTTAAAATGTAACAATTCAGGCTAATAGATTAGAAGTTGTTACGTAGAGCCTAACCCCTCCTTGGTCTCTGTGAAGAACAAATTGTATCAGCACATTCAGCCACAAAATTGTTTCATTTAAACCACAAATATCCCTTTAAGCAGGCCCAGAGACTGGCATGGCAAACAATAAAGAAGGCATCATAATTAAGCAAACATTTTTGGCCCCTGTTTATAAGGACTGCCTCCTGATTGTTCAGAAAACCACAGAAGCCTAGTAAAAACTGGGCAAGAGCTCTGGTTCTCTGCTTCACCTCAGACTCTGAGGACTCAGAATATTATGCCTGTGGCCATGCCAGGATTGGGGCTGCTGTCTGTGTTGGTCAGAGAGCACCCACTATAAGTGACCTTATCCAGTGGGTTTCCAAGTGTGGCCCCCAGCCCAGCAGCACCAGCATGGCCCAGGAACTTGTTAGAGATGACGGTTCTTGGACCCTGCCCCAGACCTACCGAATCAGAGACTAGGGTTGCAGCCCAGGTGATAAGGGGGGGGTCTCCCTAGCCCTACAGCTGATTCTGGTGCCTACTCAAGTTTAAGAACCACAGACCTCGTAAGATTGGGCCCCACCCTTTCCTCGTGGATCCATTTCCTGTTGCCTGTGGCCCTCCCATTGTATTCACATAGCTCATCAGTTCTGAAGTGCAGGCGTTGCTACTTCCTGGCACTTTCCTTGAGCTACATGCTTGATACACAGCCTGTAACTTTTGCAACAAGAATATGAAGAAGATACCCGTATCCCTTTTTCCAGATGAGAAAATCATGACCAAGAGAGTGTAAACAGCCTGCCTGGGTTCATACCCACACGAAAGGTCTGGAACTGAGCTCTGTGTCTGTCTCAGCCTGACTCCAGTCCCATGCTCTTAATGATGCCAGCACACTGCCCATTGGTGACGGAGAGAAAAAGAACACAGACACATCAGCCCTGCCAGGGCCAAACGTTGAGTGCTGCCAGGATTTTTTTTTAGTGCTCCTCAGCCATCTGTCCTGGGGTTTACCTGCCCACAGGTGATACCTGCACCACCTTCCCACCCTTTCCACCCCCATTCCCCAACTTAATTTAATCCCCAGTGTCCTGATACTGCCCTTTAGTGGCCAAGGCTCCTCACACTGCAAACTTCTAGCCTTTGCCTGGAACGTTAAATCCCCATTCTTCCTCTTACAAGCTGTGCAACTTTAACACTGACTGAACCTCTCTGGGCTCCCCTTTCTCATCTGTAAATCAGTTATAGTAATGCATTCATGTCAAGGTTGTTAAGAGGGTAAAAGGGAATAATAAATATGGAAATATCTAGCCCAGTGCCTGGTGCATAGTAGAAATTAATTAATTCTTGGTTTTCTCCCCATCTGGCTCTACAGACCAACAACTATCAAAACTGCTCACTCCCAGGACTGATTTTCTTGAGTCTCATTTATTGGTCAATTAGCTAATATTATGAGCTAATCTTTGCTAAGATGTTAATTCATAACAATAATGGTTTCCTGTGTTTGTCTCCGCAATACCATTGGCATTTCAACCAGGGACCCTTAATTTGCAAAACTGCAGATTGGAAGTGATTAATGGTGGAAATATTAGGGAATATGGAAGGCCAGCAGGGAGCCTTTTGCCATTCTTCATATCACTCCAATACAACTCTAGTGTGCCAGGAATCCCAGAGAAATGGGAAATTAGGTTTTTGAAAGGGAACTATGCCTTCAAGTTCACAGCTGGCTTTGAAGAAAAAAAAAATCAACCATAGGCATCTGAATATCAGGAAAGGTGGGAACCATGCAAAAAAGAAATGAAATCAGAGACTAATGGGTCATTTGCCAACATTTAATACAATTGTTTGGGATCTGCGTAGTTGAATGTAATAAAGCTTCATTAAAAAGTAGTTATAACAACTAATAAGACCCTAATTAAATTAGCTTTAACTGGGCAAGCTGCTTGTGAGGTCCTAATTAGGTTATTTGCTTCCATTGGCCTAGCCTGCAAACAAAAGAAGATTCGGTTATATCTTCAGAGATGCCTAGAAAGCCAGATCTCTGGCCTCGTGCAGGAAAGGGTACGAGTCTCTAAAATCTGAGGGCAGCCAGTCTCTGACTATCTCAGTTCTCCAAAAATCATGGTGTGTGGCCACAGCGAAATCCCTTAATAGGTCCCACTGCTTTTAGGAGCCAGACAATTTTAAAGATGGAAAGGGCATTTAAACACAGAAATTCCAACAATTTCATTTTACAGAAGAGGACACTGGGAAGTGGTTTGTTCAAGGTTCCCCGGCAAGGAGCACCATCCATGTTCCACCTCCAGTCCTCTTCCACCATGGTCTGGAACAGACACAGAACTCCGCCTGCTGGTACAGATTTTCACTGGGGAAAGAGAGGGAAACAAAAAGTGCTGGATTCTCAGAGGCTGCTGTCACTGAAGTGGGCTGTTGGGGGGGGGAGGGGGTTGAGAGAGGTTCAATCCCAGGTAAATTGCTGGTGTGCTTTTGTGTGGGTGGAGCTCTCTCCAAAACTGTCTTTGCATTGCAGCCACCATGCTCTGCCTAAAACACAGACCCAGCCAAGCCAGGATGCTGCGGATCAACCCAGGAGGTGACTTCAACAGAAAAGTCTCTACACAATTGGGCTCCAACCTACCTCATTTCTCAAGACTGAGCTTTGTGCTCAACAAACCAGAATTCAAGCCCTGTGCCTCACTAGCAAATTACTTGGTCTCTCCACTTTCTGCCTATAAAATGGGAATGCCATTTGACTTATCTCATCAGGCAAATAGGAGAATTAAATGACACGAAACCACATAAGCCACGCGTGACTCATGCTACTATGCCTCCAACCACACAGGAGCTGTCTCCTTTCCCTGAACAGTCCTAGCTTATCCCTACCTTACACCTTTTTGCACATGCTGTTCCCTCTGCTTGCAACACCCCTCACCCTCTTCTCTGTGTCATCAATTCTTCCAATTCAACTGTCCAGCTCAAATGTCACTTCCCTTTTGTGGACTTCCACAACCTGCAGGCAGAGGCTACTGCTTTCCTGGGCTCTCTCTGCCCTCACTTCCCCTTATCGGAACCTGGTCAAGCTGGGCTGGGCTGGGTGTTTGATGTCCAGCCTCCCCAGGAGACTTTGACTCACTAAGCACATGCCTGGCACACAGTGAGAACTCACTAAGCGAATGAAGTCCCCTCACCAGACCTGTGAGGAGGAACATTGGTTCCAGTATCACTTCTGCTTTTATCCCCAAAGCTGAAATAAAAGCAAACCCTGTATAGGCGCACACACACACACACACACACACACACACACACACGCCAGGATATTAACAGTAGTTGCCTGCAGTCATTTTTATTTTCTTCTCATGCTTCTCTACAGTGAATATGTATTCCTCTTGTAGTAAGAAACAAAACAATAGAGCCAGTTCTTTAAACTGAGTGAGCGGAAGGCATAAAGGAGATACATGAAGCTCCTGTTTTCCCCACACATTCCTGAAAAAAGTTGGGAGTTCCCTGAATTTCAATGTGATGCAGCTCTAATTTAAGGGATCATAGTCTCCAATTTTATTCTTTGTAATTTTGTGACAGGAGCCAATTTACCAACCAGAAGGCACGGCATTTTCCCTATAACTTTAAAGCAACTATTTTGAGAACTATGAGTTTTTCCAGACAGGAAAGAATAAGTACTCTAGTGACCAACGCAGTAGCCACTGGCCACAGGGGGCAAATCAAATTTAAATTTGTTAAAATTAAATAAAACTAAAAATTCAGTTCCTCAGGCACAGTAGTCATATTTCAAGAGTTCCATAGCCACACATGTCTGCCGGCTGCTACATTGGACAGCGCAGATTGGGCACATTTTCATTAGAGAAAGTTCTACCAGACGGCCCCGAGTAAGTATGGTTCTCCGCTTGCTGCACATGTGACCGATGATGCCTCAAGTTAATCAACACGCCCATTTGCCCCATGTATATGTTCTTCCTTGTTTACATATATATATTTGTGGCAACGTAAAATGATGCAGCAACTTTGGGAAACAGTTTGGCAGTTCCTCACCAAGTGAAACATAAGAGCTGCCTTATGACCAGGTGGTCCCACTCCTGGCATATATCCCCAAGAGAACTGAAAACATATGCGCGGGGCACCTGGGTGGCTCAGTTGACTGAGCATCCGACTTGGGTTCAGGTCAGGATCTCGCAGTTCGTGAGTTGAAGCCCTGCATTGGGCTGCTGCCAGCACAGAGCCCACCTCAGATCCTCTACCCCCTCTCTCTCTGCCCCTCCCCTGCTTGCATGCCTGTGTGTGACGCCACACTGTGTCTCAAAAATAAACATTAAAAAAAACTAAACAAGGAAACATATGCTTACACAGAAACTTGTACACAAATGTTTATAGAAATATGGTTCGTAATGGTCCAAAAGTGGAAAGAAACCGATGTCTGTCAAATGAAAAATGGATAAACAAATTTCATATATACATACAATGGAATACTATTCAGTGCAAAAAAAAAGAAAGAAGTACTGACTCATGCTACCACATGGATGAACCTTGAAAAGGAGATGCGAAGGAAAGAAGCCAAACAAGAAGGTCATGTATTGTATGGTTTCATTATATGAAATGTCAAGAACAGACAAATCCACAGAGAGAGAAAAGTAAATTAGTGGTTGCTGGAAGCTGAAGAGAGGAGGCATGGTAGTTATTGCTAGTGGGTACTGGGTTTCTTTTGAGAGTGATGAGAATGTTCTGGAATCAGATACTGGTAATGGTTGTGCACTAAAAACCACTAATTGTACACTTTAAAATGGTGAATTTCATGGTATGTGATATGTCTCAATAAAATTGTTATTTTCTAAAAAATATTCTAGGAGCTCCTGGGTGGCTCAGTCAGTTAAGCATCCAACTTTGGCTCAGGTCATGATCTCATAGTTCGTAAGTTCAAGCTGTACGTCAGGCTCTCTGCTATCACCACAGAGCCGGCTTTGGATCATCTGTGACCGCCCTCTCTCTTTGTCCCCCTCCCACTTATTCAGGTGCTCACTCGCTCTCTCTCTCTCTCTCTCTCTCTCAAAAACATATTTTTTAAATCCCAGATGCTATGTCATAAAATATGTATATATACTCTACTAATTGGGAAACAACCTAAATGTCCATGTATACACAAATGAGGAAATTAGCCCAGACATATCTGTACAGTGGACTTCGATGCAGCAGTTAGAAAGAATGAATTAAATGTATATACTGATTAAGAAATATCTTCCAAACAAATTGCATTAGTAAGAAATTCTACCCAAAAATATAAAAATTCCAAATATTCTATTTCCTGTAAATATATGTACGAAAATATATAGGAAAAAAGACAACAATAGCTTACTCTGAAGGAAGAGCTTGGAATTAGGGGTGGTGGTCAAAGGTATGTTCTTAATTTTTACAAAGAAAAGGCATTCATTTACTATGTGTGTAATTAACAGTTTTAAAGCCCTCTTTATTAAAACAAAAACATAAATTAGGTCATCTCTGTGGGGGATAAAGAGAAGTATAATAAAGAGCAAGTTTCAGAGAAATAAACTCTCTAAATGTAATCAAATACTTTGTTAATCTAGCTTTCATATTCTCCCAGGGGGAAAGAAATGACTTTTAAACTTTGCCTAGCCCTGAAAAAACCCACACGGGGCTATTTCCTCTGGTTTCCCTGCTGAAAGAGCTTCAGATCTAAAGGTCCCTAACCCCCCAGCTCCAACCTGATTAAAAGTTGTTAGTCGGATGACTTCATCTCTGTCACCTGTCATCATCTCTCACTAACCAGACCTATCGAAGTTAACGCCTAGAAATTCTTTTATGCTTCCTGTGGCTGGGGCCTCTGCAGAGATAACTGAGAATGCTGCATGTGACCTACTTAGGGGGATTTTTCCCCCCCTGGGGATTTTTTTTTTCCAGAGGTTAGGGAAAAGAAGAGATTTCCTTTTCATTTGATTTTCCTCATTTTTTCAATCTCGTCTTCCGTAGATCATAAGAAAAAAAAGATAAAATGAAAAAGAACACAATAGAACACCTTCTCATTTTGCAGCTAAAATTCTGCAATGATTTTTCTTCTAATCAGTGCATTATTACCTGGGTGACTGACTTCTTACCACAACTGGCTCTCGTTTTCATTCATTCTCTCTCTCTCTGACCCTTGCAGCCCAATTTTCCTTTTCTGGGTTCTCTGCCTGGCAGATCACTAGCTTTTATCATTCAACGAGGTTCTTCACCCAAGATTTGCCCATTTGTTTATATCAGCATCTTCTAGAGGCCACTTTTAATTGACCTTGGTGAACTTCTTAAAGCACACAGTACTTGTTCCCTTTCAACATTTCAAACAGGTTTTTGATGGTTGCTTGTTTGTTTGTTGTGACAAAACACTTCTAAAGACACCAGTTTTCTTGGTTCTTGCCTTGGCAATCTGCTTTCTCTCTGGTCACCATGTCCTGGCCTGGGGGTCATGCCCTTGTGTTTTCATTGCTTATGTATCTGCCTATAGGCAGGGTCCTGCAGGCTGCTCATTCTTCTAGACACAAATTCCATCTGTCTTTTGAAGGATGATCAAAGTAGCACAAAGGCTCTATTAATCAGTCAATAATTGTATAACATATAGAGAATCACTCACGGCCAAAGAAACATCAGCATAATGTTGGGAAGGCTGCTCTATCAACATACCATATTACAATTTTGTCAAAGTGCCCCTAATGATAGATGGTTGTTTGCTCACGATAAATAAATCAGAGGCCTCTAGTGAGTATAAGATTCACAAAGCCTTGCAATTAGCACCTAGGGAGCACAGCCACCATTTGAACAACGTGCCAAGCACTGTGCTACATGCCCCACATACGTTATCTCCTATAATCTTTACAACAACCCCAGGAACGGGAGGAGAGGCTTATTAGTAGCCTAATTTTACAAATGTGGAAATTGACATTCAGAGACTGAGAGGCTTATAAACATCACACAGTCAGATACTATTAAGTACCTACTCTGTGTCAGGTACTTTTAAGCACTGTAGATATAAATATTTTTTAATGCTTATTTTTTGAGAGAGAGAGAGAGACAGAGCATGAGTAGGGTAGCGACAGGAGAGGGAAACACAGATTCCGAAGCAGGCCCCAGACTTTGGGTTGAAATTAGGGGTGGTGGTCAAAAGGTATGTTCTTAATTTTTACAAAGAAAAAGCACAGCACAGAGCCTGACACAGGACTCGAACTCATGAACTGCGAGATCATGACCTGAGCCCAAGTCGGACGTTAAGCATTGTAGACATAAGAGTGACGCAGACACCAAGGTCCCCACCTTCGTGAGGCTCCAGAGTGCACACTTCAGGAGTGTAATGGACAAGTAGCACGTATATCATATATAAATGAGCCGTGTGCTATCGAGTCATTGTAAGTACCATAGAGGGAATGTAATGAGGTGGTGTGCTAGGGAGGAACAGGGCAGTGAAGGTCATAAGAAAGTCTGAGAGCATTGAGAGGGAGGGCTGGTGACGGCCATGGATGGGAAGCTGAGTGATGAGCAGGAGGCAGCCCTGCAGGGACCTGGGGGGAAGCACTTCAGGCAGAAGGGACAGAGATCCAAAGGCCATGGTGTAAAAATGGGCTTGATATGGCTGAGCAGGGACCATGGCAGCCAGAATGCTGGAATGAAAAGGGAGAGCAGGAGAGAGGCAACAGGTGATGCCTAATAGAAAGATAGCACGGACATTTCATAAGACCCCGTATGTCATGATAAAGAGCTCAGAGTTTCACTACGTGCAAAAGAAAGTCATGGGAGGATTTTGGAAAGGGAAATAATATAATCAGGTTTAGGTTTTTTTAAAGATTCTGTGGATACATGGAAAATGCATTGTAGAGGCTCAAGAATGGATGTGGGGAGGTCCCTCGGGAGGCCGTAGCAGTGGTCAAGGAGAGAGGTGAGCACAGCTTGGGACTGCACTCTGGTCTTACATGTGAAAGCCTAGACCCTCCAGAAACAAGCGTCGTCCAGAATTTATAAAGAATTCTCGATCGTCCTCAATACTTTGATCTGAGACATCTTTAGGCCTTGTGTGCTGAGGGTGTGCCACTTACTTGTCTTTAAATGTTTGTAGGCAAGGGTGATGTGACACACACAGTAAAGTGCACAATTATAAGGGCAATGCCGTCTCTCCGTTCACAAAGCAATCGCATCCTGTAAGCAGCACGCAGCCCAAGAAAGAAAAGATTATTCACACCTGGAAGCTCCCCACATGCTCCCTTCCAGTCAGTCTCTGCCATTCCAAGTGTGTTTTGCCAGAATAACATTCTATACATCAATTTTCTCAGCCTTGCTTTTTCTAAACTGAAAGTCGCATGCCCTCTGCAATTAGAGATTCATATACCATCAGCCAAGATTTGTGCTTTGTATTTTGTATTGTGTATTATGAAAACAACAGGGTTTCACATTAAAAAAACTGTAGTGTATTATTGGATATGCTTTTTTCAAACTTGACATAAATTCCCAATCCTACATTCTGTTAAGCTCTCTCTTAAGAATCACATAGTTTGAATTCTGGAAAGACTGCAAGTTGCCTTGTCAGAAAGAACAGTCCGGACGCCCAGGAGCACAGACAGTAGACCTAGGATATAGGATGAAGACGTGATTTCAGGCATGTCTTCAGGGGACAAGACACCAACAGAGAGCTAATATTTACTGAGTGCTCATTTTGTCTCTGGCACCGAGCAAGGTATTTCAGTATGTTATCTTATTTAACCGTCACAGCCCTTTGAGCATTGTCTCCAGTGTATAAATAAGAAAACCAAGGCTTGGAAAAGTAAAACAATGGCCCAAGTTCTCAGGGCTTGTAAGTGACAAGGGCTGGGCTTGGAACCAGTTCTGTCTGTTCCTGTATTCCACACTTATTTTACTCAACCCCAGCAGCTTCCCTCTTGCTTTTCTTCCTTTGATCTGTACAAAATAAATTGAAAATGCTGGTCTCAACACTTGCTTGCTGCAATAAGCCTCATTTCTTCTAATGATTTC
>NC_043705.1:99116055-99118101 GCF_006229205.1 Suricata suricatta | reverse complement strand
TGCCTGAGTGGCTCAGTCGATTAAGCCTACCACTTCTGCTCAGGTCATGATCTCACAGTTCATGGGTTCAAGCCCCACATCGGGCACTGTGTTGACAGCTCAGAGTCTGAGTCTCCTTTGGATTCTGTGTCTCCCTCGCTCTCTGCCCCTCCCCCCCCTCAGAAAATAAATTAAATTTTTTAATTAAAAAATAAAATAAAGGTAAGTTTTATTGAGGTTAGTTTTGTCCTTATTGCAAGATGTTATAATGCTTGTTGGAGAAAATTTAGAAGACATAAGAAACCAAAAAGACAATAAGAAACCACCCTTCAGGGGCTCCTGGGTGGCTCAGTGGGCTAAGTATCCAACTCTTGATTTTGGCTCAAATCATGACCTCACGGTTCATGGGTTCCAGTCCTATGCCGGGCTCTGTGCTAGTGTTGTGGAGCCTGCTTCGGATTCTCTCTCTCCCTCTCTCTGCCACACCCCCCTCACTCCCTCTCTTTCTCTCTCTCATGCTCAAAAATAAATAAATAAATAAATAAAAGCATTAAACATTTTTTCAAAAGCCACCCTTCAAACATAATCATTGAAATATTTAATGCATATTTATTCAGCCACTTTTCTATGGGATGGCATATTACATACTATTTTGTAACCTTCTTTGTCTTTTCATATATTATGAACATTTTGACAATAATATTCACTAATCCTTAATAGTTGAGTTGTATGGATCACCAAACTAGTCACTTACACTGAATATTTGGGGCTGTCCCTAATTTTCAGTTATGATAAATAATGTGACAATAAAATCCTTGTATCTAAATAATAATCACTGATATTTATTGTGTCTCAGGCATTGTACTAAGATCTTTACATGTCTTGTGATCTAGATGGATAAATGACATTACCGTCATTTTACAGAGGGGAAACTGAGGCCTAGGGAGGTTAAGTAACTTGCCTACAGTGACATAGATAATGACTCCAGAGGCAGCGTCCTTAACCGCTAAGATAAATTCCTAAAATTGTAATTTCAGGGTAACTAGGTACATAAAACTATAAGGTCTCTGAGTCCCATGACCCAAGGGCCCTCTGGCAAGCATGCCCCGGTTAACACCGCCCCCATCGGGGTCTGAGTACCCATCCACCTGCATCATCGCCAACGCAGGGCACTATTAACCTTCATTGTTCATTAGGGAAATGAAGCCCAGACTTCGGTCTTTAAAGCATGCGTGCAACCTGATTCCTGTTTGATTTTCTTTAAAGCAATGGCTCTTTTTTTTTTTTTTTTTTTTTTGGGCACACGGAACCCTTGAGTATCTGACAGAATCTAGGAGGCAGCCACACAGAAAATGCACATGTGCTCGTCCAATAACCACTGATTTTACAGGCGTCTGCAGACACTGTTAGGCAGTGCTCTGCGTGCTGGTGGCTTGATGCATCAACTGCACTGAAACTAAAACTAACCACAGGACGAACAAACCCAGGCAAATGCTGGCTTGACCAGATTGTTCTTTTTAACCATCCCACAGAACAGAAGAGGCCGAGATAAAATGCCCAGGCACTACAGTGGTGTATTTGACATGTCAGGGCTGGGGGAGGTTTGGAGGTCAAGATTCTCTCCTGAGGTCATGTTGTCCTCTGCCAAAGCAGCAAGACTGCAGAGCAGACAAACAGGCCAGCACCAGGCTGCCTCCACCACACAGTTTTGCAGCCTCCAAACGACAAGGTGGGATCCTGCTGCTAAATGCGCTTCTGCACACACACTAGTGTTTTCCGTGATCTCCCCTCACATCCCGCTTCTCTGTGGTTTGGAAAGCTCTGTCCCACATCAGTCAAACCTTCACCAACCTACCCACCCTCTCCTGTCACAGGTCGTGGATTAAGACAAGGGGGAAGGGGACATAAGGGACCTGGCCTTGCCCATCCATCTGCTGTGAATGATGCTTTGCCAGGCAGATTTTTCTCTTTTTTTTTCCATAATATTTTATTGTCAAATTGTTTTCTATATAACACCCAGTGCTCTTCCCCTTAAGTGCCCTCCACCATCACCACCACCTCTTTTCC
>NC_043705.1:99097459-99115955 GCF_006229205.1 Suricata suricatta | reverse complement strand
ACCTCTTTTCCCCCCTCCCCCTTCCCCTTCAACCCTCAGTTCATTCTCAGCATTCAATAGTCTCTCAAGTTTTGCATCCCTCTCTCTCCCCAACTCTCTCTCCCTCCTCCGCTCCCCCTGGCTCTCCATTAGGTCTCTCCTGTTTTCCTGCTAGACCTATGAGTGCAAACATATGGTTTCTGTCCTTCTCTGTGCCAGGCAGATTTTTCTAGGAGCCCTCCTTGGCTGAGCACGTGCTTCTGGAGGTAAGGGGACCATTTTTCATAATGATCCATTGAAGTTCAGTGACATATTCAGACGTGGGGCGGGAACAGTTGGTCCCAGCCTACAGGGAAGGAGCTGGACAGAGGAAGTAGCACCCTTAAGTAAATTGCCCTTTTGGGTGACCCTGTGGAAAATTTAGCTCCATCTGGATGGACAGGTGGGAAGGTCAGACCACCGTGGGATGCACAAGAGAATGCAAGCAACTCCACGGGCTGATGCCTGAGCTGCCCTGGCGTCGCCACCCAGCCACTGCCAGCTCTGGGGTCCCATTTTGCACAAGACCACCACATCGCCGTCAGAAATACGGAGCAGAGTGGTGATGTTCGGAAACCGGGGGCTGTTCTGCCCTTTCCTGCCTTGGCTTCGTTCCATCTTTTGCTCTCTAGTTATTTGTTTCTCCTCCTGTGAAAGCTTTGCCCTAGTCTCTCCCTTTGGCTCTTGGCGTTGCCCCTTCTGCGATGATAGAGAAGTCTGGGGTTTGAATAGCCCTTCTCAGGTCACTGGGACTTACTTTTTACAAAGCCAGAAAATGACAGAAGGATGACTTTTCAATTCTAAATAATTACAGTTCCTACAGGATTTGGCAGGGAAGATGAGTCATCTGAAAACTAGTATATTCACACCCAATCATGGGTCTTCTGGTCCCCCGTCACCCGCACTCCATGCTCCCCTGTGGAATCTGCTCCACTTTTTCTTGTAGTCCTTGCATTCGTGGTGGCCTGCCTCACAAAGTCCAAGCAGCAGATGAGGGGAGAGCAAGCACTCGTGGGTTGTAGTAAAACTCTACTATCTAATAGTTCTGTGACTCTGAGCAACTTACTTCTCTTCCAGGCCTCAATTTCAACACCTGTAAAGTGGGGACAATCACTGTACTTCCCACACTGAATCGTTTTGGGTACTGAATGAAATAATGCATGTCAGGGGATGGATATGGTACTTGCCCCCTATGAGCTCTCAGTAGGTGGCACCTGCCATTGTCATTGTTGTGGTTAAATTCAGATCACCACCATCTTCTGTCTTTTCATCGGAGCCATGATAAAGACTGAGTCTGTTTCTAACCATCCTGAGAGTCAGCATGCATTCTCCACCTTCCTTGTGATCAGGACACTCTGTAGGAAGCCAGGCCTCCTCTCAAGGACTAAACAACCTTGCGTTACGAGCTCTCTAAAACGCTCTTGCTCGGTGACCATTGCAACCTTACCGCACCCTTTCCACAGAGAAGATGCAATCCCCTGTCCTCCCAGCTCCTATCTCCTCAAAACACATAAGGATGGACCTGTTTTTGCAGGAAAGTTCTCTGAAAGTAGCAAAGTCAAATAACGCCCCTTCCCAAACTATCACCCAGCCGCGTCTCCCTGTCCCTACATGTAAGCAGCACCTCCTGGTTTTCTTCTAGGCACCTTCACACGGAATGTTCCAGGGAAATAACAGATCTCCAGTTTGTGGCAATCAGCACCCCGGTAGCAAAAAGATCAGTTGCTCTGGTGTCCAGCCTGAAACTGAATCCTGTCTCCCCGACTCTGTAACCTTGAGCAATTTCTTCAGTCACTCTAAGCCATAGTTTTTCATCCGTAAAATGGGCATGGTAATTTTATTCACCTCATAGGCTTGTGGGGACTGAGTAAAATAACCGTTGGACTCGTCTTGCTTCCCCAGTCAGTGCTAATCTCCCGGATTAAATTCTCAGCCGGTTCCAGGTACTTGGGAAGTGTTCGGTAAAGACTTGGCTACGAGGTGGAGCAAAGCAGGGGCAGTAATCTAAAAACCTACACCAAACTGAACGGAGCATTTATTTACATGGGAAGAGATGGAGAAATTTGTATTTCTGAAAATCTACACTTTCTGTAAAGGAAGAAACTGTCTTTGGGAAAATATCTTAATTAGAGCTGAAGGTGGAAAGTGAAACCCAGCTCCCCCAATCACTGTCCCCAACTATACCCCACCCCGTCTGCTGAGGCCAGAGCAACTGGAAGAGAGAATAGAAATGCTCCCCTTAAACAAGAAAGAAAGAAAAGAAAAAGCAAAAAATTTAGAACTCTTGGAGCAATCTGGGGGGAGATGGGCTGAGACAGGAGGGACCAAGGAGGGGAGCGGTGAGCCCAGCATTGAGTGGTGCTTCAAATGCTTGATGTCGGTGATTTTCCTCTTGTGAGATCATTGCCTCAAGGGGATATATGCAGAGCAGGCTGTCAAAGGAAATGGAGCCCAAGAAGCAGGAGAGAAAGGAATGAAGTTAGTTCCCTATTCCACTCTAGGAACCCAGAGACTTTGAAGGAGGATTTTGAACTTCCCAAGGTTAAGGAAAAGGGACACTCAAAATAATCCCACCTAGCTTTCAAAGGGCAGTAAGACTCTCGACCAACATCTGGGCTACACATATATAAAGAGCACAGGCAGTAAATATTAAGCCCAACCAATCCTGTCTTCATGGCAATTCTCAGAAAACATTCTCATGTGGCTTCAGTAAACCCAGCCAGTTCTCTGTCTTCCAGGCGCTTCTATCTGAAAAGTTTCCTAATAGTAAGGAGCCTTTTTGACCCCTGAGAAAGGGCTGAAATTTTAGGGTCATTGTATGGCATGCCTGTGAACCTAGATCAAGAAGCAAGATAAAGCCCTGTTTACTAAAATCTGGAGAGTGGCATGCATTCAGCAACAAAGACTAATCATTTTATTATACAACATTTATGAGACCAGCGATGTGCCTGGCTCCCAGGATCCACAAAGGCAGAAGAGGGCTCTGACGAGAAGACAGGACAACCCTAGAGACAGTGGAGTAGCATCATCACCCACTCTGTGGCTGAGAGGCTCTAAGGGCTGCAGGCCCCCACAGGGAGGAGAATGTCCCAGACCAGGCAGTACAAGTGGAAAGGATACACGGCGCTGTTCGTGGGTCCCAGCCCAACCAGAGCCTGCAAAACCAGTTTGGTAAAAGGGAAAAGTTTTGATCACCACCAGCCACAGGACAGAACAGAGGGATGAGTCACAGAGAGGAAGGCAGGCAAGTCAGCAGAGAGCTGCCGAGGGAAGGGATGAAAGGCATCGCATCGAGCCTAATGGCCTAAGTGGCCCAGTCTCGCCATTTCCCCATCTGATTCCCCAAGGCCAGTAATTGCCCCTGTTCTCTCATGGAGCCTTTGATCCAAATACACCAAGCCTCTCCGCCCAGCAGCACATTCCCATGTGCTGCAGAAGGAAGGATCAAGTGTGCATGGCCTGTTTGTTCCGGGCTCAAATATATATGCTGGCTGCAGGTATATATTTGTGCCTTCTCCCCCAATTTTCATTCCACCTCTAAAACCAAGTGAACACAAAGCTTAGAATCTGAGAAGGAGGGGCCCTCTTAGCTAATACAACCCCCTCATTTCATGCATGAAGAAATGGGAGCCCAGAACGGTGATGATCTGGTCTAAATATTTCCCTGCTACTTGCCTTATGTTGGCTCTTTCTCCCCCATAGACTAAATCCTTCTCTCTCCCTCCCTCCCTCCCTCTCTCTATTCTTTCCCTCTCTCTCAGTTTCTCTTGCTTTCTCTCTTCCATTACGAAAGCAATGTTTGTTCGTTGCAAAAATAATTTTAAATACAAAGTAAAAGTCTTCCCATAAACCCATCCTTCAGAAATAACCACTAAGAACAATTTGCTGTGTATTCACCCAGATTGTTTTTTCCACAAACATGTTAATACACACACACACACACACACACACTGTTTCTTTATGAAAATCAGATCATAGGGGTACCTGATTGGCTCAATTGGTTAAGTATCCAACTTTGGCTCAGGTAATGATTTCATGGTTCATGGGTTTGAGCCCCACATCAGGGATGTGGGATTCTCTCTCTCTCTCTCCATTTCTCTCTGCCCCTCCCCCCTACTCATTCATTTACTCTCTCTCTCTCTCTCCTCAAAGTAAAATAAACACCAAAAAAAAAAAAAAAATCAGACCAGAGGTGCCTGGATGGCTCAGTAGATTGAGCATCCAACTTCAGCTCAGGTCATGATCTCACAGACTGTGAGTTCAAGCCCTGAGTTGGGCTCTGTGCTGATAGCTCAGAGCCTGGAGCCTGCTTTGGATTCTCTCTCTCCCTCTCTCTCTCTCTCTCTCTCTCTCTCTCTCTGTCCCTCTCCTGCTTGTACTCTCTCTCTCTCTCTCAAAACTAAACATAAATTTTTAAAAATTATTTTAAAAAATCAGACCATAGTAGACATTGTCTCCTGAAATTTGTTTTTTTTCCCTAGTTAATTCTGTCATGAATATCATACCTTGTAGAGTTAGCTTATCATTTTAATAATGTGTGATTTTTCATAGAGTGATGATACATGGCTTATTTTCCAAACCCCTATTGTTGGAAATTTAGATAACTTCCAATCTGGGGCGACTTTACTACAGTTGTTTATACTTTTATTTTTCCTCCCTTTAAAGATTTCTTCTATAGGATAAATTCCTGCACATGGAGTACTTAGATCAAAAGCTATGCTCATTTTAGTTTTATTAGATAATGCCAATTTTCCACTCAACATCTACACTCCCACCTAGAATATATGAAAATGTCTGTTTTCCTACACCTTTGCCAAATTGAGCATACGCAATATTTTAACTATATTCCAAACTAATAGACTTGAAATACTTTTGCTGCTGTTTAACTTACATTACTTACTTTGTAGAGGATTTTTACTATGTTTTCATTAATTCACTGGCTGACTATTATACTTACTCTTGTTTGCTTATCTGTAATTATTTGCTTTGTTTTCTATGGAGTTGTTTTTCTTGTGCTTGATTTGAAAAAGAGCTTTGTGTGTTAGACATATTATTCTTTTACTGCCACTTGAATTACAAATATTTCTCTCCATTCTTCCTTTGTCTTTGTTCTCAAAGTTTGCAACCTTATAGAAATGTGTAGGCAGATTCATCAATGCTTTTCTTTGCAGATCCTGGACTTATGTCCTGCTTCAAAAGTTCTTTCCTATTTCAAAATTATAAAAATGTTTACTTATATCTTTTAATATTTTAGTAATTTTTATACTTAAAATCTTGGATCCAGCTGGGTTTATTTAGATGTAAGGAATAAAGTAAAGATCTAACTTTATTTGTCTCTAACTACCCAGCCTGGTGTCCCAGCACTGCCTGTACAATCATCTCTTCTTTCCCAAAAAACATTGAAATGGCATATAAAATTCTCATGGATATTTGGCTCCATTTCCAAACTATATCATTCCAATGATCTGTCTGCCTTTTCTTGCACTTCCTGCCCTGGGATTTCTTAAATTACTGTGATTTTATGATAGTTTTAATATCTGTAGGAGTGGGTTTACCCATCTTCCCAATCCATCATTCTTTATTTATTTCAAGTGACCTGGCCATTTTTTTTCATGGTTATTCTTCCATATTCCATAATACTTCTGTATATTTGGATCATTTAGTACCCCCCAAAAAACAAGCAAACAAACAAAGCTCTTGTTGGCCTTTTAATGAAGTTGTCTTCAATTTACAGATTAATTTGGGGAGAACAAAAGTTATCTTCGAAGTGACTTTCTGTACTAAAGCAAGCTATGTGTCCCCATTTATACATGTCTCCTTTTTATGCCCCTTTATAAAGTTTTATGGCTTCCTTCACATAGGTCCCCTAACACTCAGTTTCTAAAAGTGTTCTTCAGGGAAATTGCTCTTTCCAGTGAGGTCAAAGCATGGATCACACTCAGTCTGGCATCAAAGATGGCCCCTTAAGTGCTGTGGACACCACACCATCCCATCTGCTCTCAACTCTGGGCGTAAACCAGGAGGTAGCTTCCCTCCTGGAAGATGAAATGTGCCAATCAATTAATTGGTGGGTAAGCCCTGTACTTGTACTAGAAGTATAGGACACAGACCCCATCTTTGCCACGGCCTAAGGAGACAAGAAGCACATCCCTTAAGAATGGCATTCTGTACTAATCTATGTGTGGCAGACTCTGTTCTGATGGGAAATAAAGAGGAGGCCTGGAGCAGTCAGAGAAGGTTCTAGGAAGGAGATGGGACCTAAACTGGGTATTGGCATGTGGTAATCATTTAAATAAAGAAAAGGAAGAAAGCAAAGTATAAGCAAGGGAATCACCCCACAATCACTTAGTCAGCACTTGCTATGATTCTGAAACTGGCCTAGGCACAGGAAGAGGAGATTATGTGCCCAACAAGTGTGTTTTTACACATTCACTGTAAGGCAAGCTCAGTGTTAGGTGCTAGAGAAGCCAAGATGCAAAGGATTGACCCTGGTCTCAAGGATCTTGTAAATAAGATCAAGCTAAGTCCAACAACTATTATGATAGAAATCTGGAGGGTGAAGAGTAAAGGTGATTGTGGACCTCCTGGGTACCCATATATGGGATTCAGTGGGTCTGTGAACCCCTCAAATTATATGGTTCCAAGTTACCTGTGTAACCAGCATTGGCAGGTGAAGAACCACCTGAGTAGAGCGTCACAAAACTCTTGGTTTCTGGATCCTGGAGTCTTAATAACCAGATAAAATATATGTAAAGACACCATTACAACAAAAGTAAACAGTTCTAGATCCCCCCACCCTAGAATGGTTCTAAGAGTACAGAGGCAATACTGTCTTGTGGAAACAGCCCCGCACTGGGACCAAACAGATTTGGATTTGAATCCTAACTCTACCATTGAATGGCTGTGGTGACATGGGGTGTGTTCTGTACCTCATAGACTTGATTTCCACATCTGTAATTGAGAATCGAAAATTAGTGGGGCGCCTGGGTGGCTCAGTCAGCTAAGCATCCAACTTTGGCTCAAATAATGACCTCGTGGTTCATGGGCTTGAGCCCCATGGCTCTCTACTGACAGCTCAGAGCCTGGAGCCTGCTTTGGATTCTGTGTCTCCCTCTCTCCCTGCCCCTCCCCTACTTGTGCTCTGACTTTCTCTGTCTCTCAAAAATAAACATTAAAAAAGTTTTTTTAAAAAAAGAAAATGAGAGAACCCACCTCTCCCTCCTGCCTATTGTGAGGGTCATAGGAGGTAAGGCATGCAGGTCACCTGGATCTTAGCAGGTCTTCACGGACTCCTCATTCCCTCCTCTTGCTTCCATACTTCTAAGGAAGCCATGCAGTGCAGGCTGTGGGTGTGTGCAGGAGGATTCTGAGCCCGGTTTGGAAAGGATGGAGAGGAGGAGGGGAAAGCAAAAGGGATCACAGACCAGTGGACAGTGTGAATAAAGGGAAAGGAGCCAGAAAAGTCAAGTCATGTTGTGAAGATTCAGTCCATTGCAGCCAAGTTGAGAAGGTCTTAAATTCCAGCCTGAGCAGTTTGTACTTTATCCTATAAACCGTAGGAGCCACTGGACGGTTTGAGGCAAGACTGTCAACCCCATGGTGAGGTGGCTCTCAGCCCAGCCTCTGCTCATCCATGAATCCCAAGATACCTAGGGAAATAATTTTAAAAATAAAATTTTAACATGAACTAAGGCAGTGCTTTTCACCTCGGGATCTTGTTAAAAGCAGATTCCGAGTCACTGGTTCACCAGGGTTCTGCAGGTCTAACATGCACCCAGGTGATATGGATGCTGTTTGCCCATAAACCTGATTTTGAGTAGCCAGGGCTAACATTTCAGTTTTATTATTTATATTGCTATTATCATTCCTGTAATACGTGTTGGCTGAGTGCCTGTCATGTGTCAGGCACAGTATTAGGCCCTGGGGGAAAAGAGAAAAATCAGACATGAACTCTCTTTTCTAGAAGTTCACAGTCTAATCAGAGGAGATGAGTTATTCAAGGTAAGAAGTGATAAATGCCATATTTTAAGTTCAGATAAAGTGCTTTGACAATTCAGCAAAGAGAGAGATTGTTCCCAGTTGAGGGAGAAATTGCCTGGTGCTTAAGGAAATGAGTAGAAGTTTCTTTCTCTTATTATTAAACAATCTGAGTAAGAACCCAGACTTCAAAGTTGGATTTTCATCCTTAATACGTGACTTTGTTACTCTCTTAAGCCTCAGTTGCTTCATCTGTAAAGTACATGAGATACAGTAACAGCAGGGCTGCTGAAAGGATTGCATGAGCAAGTGTTAGTACACATAGTACCTAATAACTGGTTCTTCGGTCACTGTAAATGGGGGCTCCGGTGACTATTATTGTTCTCATCATTTGCTTTAAAACTTAACATGAGTCTGCTGGCCCCAAAGATACCATATTTGTTGGACAGTTTCATTCCAGGGTTAAGTGTCCAATGAAAATGGAAACACCTCATAAGGAATTTCCACATCCAAGGAAACCTCCTTTATAAAATGGGTGCTGAAAGAATTAGCAACTATTTCAAATGTTTCAAGTTTTTATTGAGCCAAACTGTTTCCGCTGGGGAGACATGGCTTGGCTGTAGGTGTAGCTAAACGCTCCTAAAAAGAGCCATGTTGAAAAGGAGTTCCACTCCATTTATGAGCTGATCAAAATGGTTTTACCACCCACTGTCTTCCCTGAGGTCATCCGCTTGTCTGCTGCTCCCTGTGAAAGAAGTCAAGTCAAATCTATAATCCTCCAGTCTCAGAATGTCAGTGCCCGGGGGGATATTACAAACCACCCAGCCCCCGGTGGACCCGATACATGCTACATTAGGTCCCCATGCCCTTGGGCAGTCTCCGAGGCAGACAGATGGTCATTCCTCCAACCAATGTTTAATGAAGCCTACGAATGTAGGAATACATAAAAAATTAAAAGGGTCCCCTTTTCTGCCCTGCAGTAAGGCGATAAGGACAGGGTGCCCACAGGCACACCAGGAACTAACAGAGGAGGCTGCTGGGCTCAACAGCAAAAGATCATCTCGTTTCACACCTCCTTCTTCCTATTACCCGTTGGGAGCCTTGGGCAAGTGCCTCCTCCACCTGTACCTCTAGTTCTTCATCTGCAAAGTAGGGATAATCCCACTTTGCTCATAGAGTATTATGGGAATTAAATGAAACAGAGCAAGGACAGTTGGCTGACACATAATAAGGACCCAATAAACACAGTATCTTTTAGCTTACTTCTTATTTTTAAAATAATATTCATTGGCTTTTTCCCAGTTGCAAAAGTAATTTGTGTTTATGGAGACAATTTTTGGAAACACCAAAAAACACACAGAGGGAAAATTCACCCGTGAGTCTACCACCAGAGGGTAAATACTGTTGCTGTCTCCTTCCATGTATATCCTTGAGTCCTTTATCCACATCCATGTGCATTTTTTGTTTCCCCATTTACTGTACTGGTGGTGACTGACAGCTCCTGTGAGGGGTGGCTTGGGTTCAAATTCTAACTCTATCACCCACTAGCCCTGCTACATCCAGCAATTTACCTTCCTTTCTCCTGAACGTATACTCATGGCCTCCAGGGGGCGCCTGCAGATTGGCCACAGTCACCTGGCAGTGCTGTAGACTCTCCTGTGAGTGGCGCCCTCTAGCGCTGTGCCCGGCACAGTCATGCGGGGCTGCCATGGGAACAGTGCTGATTGAAGGCAAATGAAGGTTAATCATTTACCCAGTGATCTGGGACAGAATAAGAGCTTGTCAAATGGTAGCTACTATTCCACAAATGCACCCCATGGTTTTGAAGACTGGAGGTTCCCAGAGAGTTGAGGCCTTGTGTTCACTGTTCAGTTTTGTTGAATGGCACTTTAAGGATGACCTGCTGGGACCACATCCAGCCAAGAAATGCTTCTCCCTGAGCTGATCCTGCTCAGCCTTAGCTTTTGATCCTTACACTTCACAATCCCTCTAAATCGCCCTTGTAGCATGGGTGGGCTCTCTGCACCATCTGCTTGCCGCTCTGCCCCTCCTCCCTCAGGCTCCGGCTTCCCAGGTGGAAGTGTTCAGAAGTGTTGTCCCATTGAATCTGCTTAAAAGGCCTCAGTGGGAGGCCACCAAGAGGCTTCAGAGTAGAGCCACAGGGTTTCCCAGGTTGGCTCTTAGACTGCTGCTCAAAATCACCATGGACCTGAGTTGGTGTGCAAGATAGCCTGACAGGACAGCTAGAGACGGCACAGGTAACTCTGAATCACATACTCAGTTGATCTGAGCAAATATTTATTTAGCACCTACCCTGTGCCTGGGGCTGGGTTCTTCCATGAGAAAGTTGTTCCCTGTTCATGTTTCCTTCAATCCTTTAGAGTCCCCAAAAGGGAATTCCTCTCAGTTTAGCAAGTAGCTAACACCCCACAATCCCCGCCAATCTCCCTTTGTGAAAAGAGAGCAAGCCTCAGACCCACCGTTGTCCGCAGCAATCCAGGGATACTAATGTCATTCTCTGTTCGTCTTATTTTTCTCTACCATGACATTCTACTAATAACCGTTCTTAATTAAACCTGTGATAAAAAGCTTCCTAAGAAATCTTTAGTTGATGCAGCAAAAGTGAGTTGATCTAGAAAAAAGCATTAAGCAGCCGGTGGTCCGGGCGATTGAGTAACTGATGCCTGGGAGCCCTAGACTTGAGATGGTGAGCCTCAACTTTTTAAGGGTTGCTGACAGCTATGGATCCTACCCCAGAAAAATGTGTACAATCGCAGCATGTTCGAGAACCACATGGTGCCCACCCTTGGGCCTGTGCTGGAAAGAGTAGTAGGGTGGGAGTTCCCACAGCTGGGCAGCACGATAGATCGTGTCCTCCCCGTCACCCTCTCATCTTTGCAGTGCTGGTACTGGTAGTGACCGCAGCATTGGCAGTGGTAATAGTACTTGTGACTGAAGCAGTTGGAACAGCTGTACTTACTGGGTGCTTTCGACATGCCAGGCACTTGCCAAGCCACAGCTCATCTCCTCCACGCAGAAGAGAACTATCACCATCCCCGTTTTCCAGGAAAAGGGGCCTCACTGAGCTAAGGAGCTCAGCCGGGAAGCCAGAGGCAGCACCTGAACCCAGATCCAGCTGCCTGTGATGTCTGAGCAGGTCCTTAACGCCTGACCTCCAGTGCCTCCATAAATGTTTGTTGAATCAAATGAATGACACTTAAGCAGGTTCTGGCAGTCATTCTGCTCGTCACCAGCTGAATGACTTCAAGCAAGTCACTCACCCTCACTGAGGCTCCATGAAGGAAGGTTTCCCCGCCCTGTCAAGCTGTGATTGTACGATGCAGGGCAAGGGCTTGCACCATTTCGTGATCAAGAGAAATGGAGCCAGGCTTGGGGGCACGTCCCACAAAGCTGGTGGCCATGTCAGAGAGCCTGGCACTGCCCTGACCTGAAGCAGAAAGCACAGGCTTCCAGGAACCCACAAACATTTCCTGTTGATGTTCCCTTTCCCTAGCCTCATGGCTTTGTTGGCCCCCAGAGGTCTTTTTGGGTGCCCAGGGGAAAGATCCCTGTCACTGATTCTTTTTCATGCCAACGAGGCTCAGTGCCTTCCGTAATTACAACTTCTTGGCTGCAACTGGACTTGCCCGGTAGCAAACAAGACCCCCCACCCCCCATCCCAGGAGCTTCCGTTCAGCTGGAGTGGCAGAAATATGCTTGGAATCCAAGAGGCCCCAGTCAGGTCCTTGACGCACACTGCCCCTCTGTGGTAGGTCCAGAGAAGAGGGCACGTCCCAGCAAGGCTGAGCAGGCTTCCATCCCCAGCTTCAAGAAGACGCTGAATTTTAAGGCAAGAGACCACCCAGATGAAACACTCAAATAACAGAGGGAAACTGAGGCTCAGAAAAGGAAAGCAGTTTACTCAGAATGATATATCGAATTACCAAACATAGATCCCACACATAGATTTTCTGTAATTAGATTTCCAGTCCAATTAGCGATTCACAGGAATAAGAATTATTTGGTTAATTAGCGTTAATGCAAAGCTGACTGGGTGGCAGGCTCCTGGTACCCTGAGTGCTAATAAGGATTTAACATGTTTCGTCTTCTTAATCCTCAAGATAACCCAGAGCCATGGCACTATTATTAGCCCCATTTTACTGATTAGAAAACTGAGCCTTGGGGACAGTGTGAAACTTGCCCAAGGTCACATGGCTGCTGGTGAGAGAGCCTGGAGTCTATCCTAAGAAGTCCAATTCTAATAAGGGAAGGGACTCCCTGTCAGAAGCAACTGAGGTTTTGCATCTGGTGGGCATGCGATCTGCGGTCTGCAGGAGGATAAAATAAAACAGAATGCAAAGGGAACAAGAAAGCAAAGTCATCATTCAGCTCTCAGACAGGTGAGGATTAAAACCTGACCAAACCCAGAGTTGCAGAGATGTAAAGAAAATATCACAAGCATATACAGCCAACAGGAAGGTAAATTGGTACAATTAGTTCAGAAGGCAATTTGGCTAGCTTTCAGCACTTAAGTGTGGCACTGACTCAGTGATTCCTCGTGTGGGAGTTTAACCCACAGAAAAACTCCAACATGCAAAAAGCAAAATGCATGAGGCTTTTCATTACCACTGTCTGTAACAGCCCAAAATTGGAATTCGCTACTTGACTATCATTAGAAAAGAATTAAGTCTGGAGAAAGTTAAAGTACTATATATCCAGATAGTAGGATATAATGTCCTGACATGGGGAAATGTCTTCTATATATTCTAAGTGAAGAAAGAAATTTGGGGAAAGGTATGTGTACAACCTCATTTAAAAAAAAATCATAAAGGATAAAAATAAAACTGTGACCTCTGGTCCCCTCTATCTGAATGGAAAAAAATTTTCACTTTATAATATATGGATTTTTGTAATGTAATGTTTTAAAAATCAGCATGTATCACTTTTTTATTTTAAGTAAGAGAGGGTTTTTTTAATGGACTGTTTTTAGAGCAGTTTTAGGTTCACACCCACACTGACAGGAAGGTACTGAGATTTCCCATATACCTGCTGCCCCACACACAGGCACGGTCTCTGCAATTATCAACATCCCCCACCAGAAGAGCACGTGTGTCACAATGAATGAAGTTACATTGACACAACATTGTCACCGGAAGTCCATAATTTACGTTAGGGCTCACTCTTGGTGTTGTGTGTTCTGTGGATTTGGACAAACATATAATGACATGTATCCACCGTCATGATGTCATACAGAATAGTGTCACTGCCTTAAAAATCCTCCGTGCTCCCTCTACTCATCCCTCCATCTATTATTATTATATTTTTTGTGATAAAGATAAGCAGATCTGGAGAGGAAAATAAAAGAAATGAAGAGGCAGTTCTTGCCCAGAAAGGATTTTTTAAAGATTATTTCTTTATTTAGAGAGAGAGAGAGTAAATGAGGGGCAGAGAGAGGAGAGAATCCCAAGCAGGCTTGGTGCTATCAGCCTGGAGCCTGATGCAGGGCTTGATCTCACAAACCATGCAATCATGACCTGAGCTTAAATCAAGAGTCAGATGATTAACCAATTGAGGCACTCGGGTGCCCCTTGGCAGGAGGAATCTAAAGTCGGTGTGGGCGAGGACTCAGCCAGCCCTGTAATGCATTAACAACACTAACAGGCAAGCCATAACAGAATAAGATGTGACTGTACATCTTCCGTGGGGTACCAAATAAAGACATCAATCTTAGTTGGGTGGGGTTCATCAGAAAAGAGTTCTTGGAGGAGGCTCATGCCTGCGCAAGGATATAGAGTATTTTTGGAAAATGGCCACTATTTATTATTTTCAAAGTGCCAGACCCCGTGTCAAGTATTTTATAGGGATATTTTCATGTGTTCAGATAATGGGACAGATACTGTCCCCAATTTATGGATAAGAACATTGAGTCTGAGACGGCCAATTAACCTTTCTAATGTCAAACAGCCAACATGAAAAAAAAAAAAGGATTCAGAACCTTGTGTGACCCCAAACCCTGTGCTCAAGCAACAGAATCACACTGCCTAAATCAGCAGAAGGGTGACAAAAGACAGCCAAAGAATGGAAGGCAAAGAATGATCTTCTCAGAAGAACAAGTGGCTCAGGAGGTCCAAACTCACAATGTGGCTGTAAATAAATGCTATGAAAAAGTTAGCATCATCCCCTTACTTTTGGCTGAACACTTCTCAGAGCCATAGTCCTTGAAGAGTATTTTGTTAGTAAATAAAGCCAGAGATCCAGCCCGTTATTGTCCTGATACAAGGCTTCCAATACAATGGAGGTGAAGAAGAACCAGATGGAAATGTCACTTGGGTGTAGGGGGACAGAGTGACACATAAGCCTTTATCATAATGCCATGTGTGTTCTGTGGCAATGACCTGTTAACACATCTCTCTCCCCACATGCCTGTGGGCGGCCATGGGGCAGAGACCACACCACAATTCGTCTCTGTATCCCCCTCACCTTGGCCTCATGCCTGGCACATAGCAGGAGCTCAGTATTTGTGGAATGAGTGAATGAACAAACAAAAGAACAAGTGTATGAAAATGTAAATAGCAGGCACTATCATATGTTGATATCTGATGTATAAAACGGGACCAACAACAGTACCTTCATCGAGGGATTATTGTGATAATTAAATGGGCTAATGGTATAAAGAGTATAGCGCCAGGCCTGTACAGAGCACACACACAATATAAACAGTGGTTCTGATGACTATTAGCTGTTAGCATTATTGTTTTCTGTGTACCCTTCAAAAGAGCCAGTCCCTAAGGGTGCGAACCCATTAGGCCATTTGTTGCCTACTTTACTATCATCTTCAATGGGGCTGGCAAGCAACGCTGAGTTTGTTTTCCGCAAGCATGCTCCCCAGGTCTCGGTCCTCCTCACGTTTGCCACGACTGTCTATGCATCCCCAGCCTCTCTCCTGGGCCCTAGGTGTCCTCATTAAGCCCGGGTACCTACCCGTACACACACTTATCAGCATTTACCCTCTAGGGTCACACACAAGGTTTCCAAGCTTTTTTACTCTCTCTTCATTCTCCCCAAAATTTATTCTCTAGTTTCCCATGTTGTCAAGACTGGTGCCTATCCCCACCAGACTCTGACAGAAACAAAGCCTTCCCCATGGACAGAGACAACTTCTGTGATGGAGACTAGCTGTTCATGTGCCATGTATTTGCATGCCAGCTGGGGCCTTCCATACAGGGTCTTAGTCCAAAGGAGTGTCTGGGAAGGTGGGGCGAAAACCTAATGGTGCTGGCCTTGCCACAAACCAAGCCACAAAGTGGCACCCTCATCTGTCTCGCCTAAGCAAATGCAGAATGTAGCCCACTCCCACATTTCCCCTGAGTTGGGAAAAGAATCAGTGTAGTGGGGTGCCTAGCTGGCTCAGTCAGCAGACCATGTGGCTCTTGATCTCAGGGTCATGAGTTCAAGCCCATGTTGGGTATGGAGAGTATGTCAATAAATAAACTTTTAAAAAAAAAGAAGAAGAAGAAGAAGAATCAGTATACATATAATGAGCACTTACATCAGGGACTCCTGGATGGATTAGTCGGGTAACCCTCCAACTCTTGATTTTGGCACAGATAATGATCTCATGGATTGAGCGCCAAGTTGGCCTCTGTGCTGACAGTGCAGAGACTGCTTGGGATTCTCTCTCTCCTTCTCTCTGTCTCTCCTTCTCTGTCTCTCTCTCTCTCTCTCAAAATAAATAAATAAACGTTTTAGGGGCACCTGGGTGGCCCAGCCAGTTAAGTATCTGACTCTTGATTTCTGCTCAGGTCATGATCTCATGGTTTCGTGAGTTCAAGCTTGCATTGGGCTCTATGCTCGCATTGGGCTCTCTCTCTCTCTCTCTCTCTCTCGCTCGCTCTCTCTCTCTCACTCTCTCTCTCTCCCCCTCCCCCCACTCATGCTGTCTGTCTCTCTCAAAATAAACAAACTTAAAAAAAAAATTAGCACTTATACCCAGATACAGATAACCCTCTTTCGAAATGTGAACCTTTGGCTTAGCCTTGCACCAGGAGCCCAGCCATCTCCCCACCCTCTCCCACCACCATCCTTGGCTTGCTAAGCAGAGAATAACAATAGGCAACCCTCAAATAATCAACAAGGAGAAGTACTACAGGGGGGAAAGCTCAAGAGTAGCCCAAAATCAAAGCTAGAAATCCTGTGGCATCTATGCCACCGCCCCTGGCACTTTTGGCCACTCTCTGGTCTCAGTGTTTCTATCTGCAAGAAAGAAGCTTGGATCTGTGGTTGCTAAGAACTGCCCCCCCCCATTTAGATATTCTAGGAGTGTGTGCTCCTCATTCACCAAATGGAATTTAGGTTGATCCAGAAGACTAGGCCCTTGGGAAGCTCATAGTTTAAACAGAGGGGATAAGACGGGAATATGAAAGTAACTGTACTACCGACTTACTGGCAGGGCTAGAGAACATGGTTTGAAATAACAAAATGTCCTATAAAGTATAACTGCATATATCAAAACATTTAAAGATACATATATACAACAGAGAAAAAAATCTGAAGGTATATGCACCAAGTATGATTTCTCTGCACTGCAGGGTTATGCATGCTTTTAAAATATTTTTTCTTTTTTCTTTTGTATTTTCCCAATTTTCCACCAACGGTATTATTAATAGCATTTAAAAAAACATATTTTGTATTCAAACAGACTTTAGTCTGAATCACAGCTATACTATAAACATGCTATGTAACCCGGGGCAAGTCATTTACCCTCTCCAAGTCTTAGCTGCCTTGCACTCAAGATGAAAATTGTTTTTAATTTAATAGTGCCATAAAATGTTTTTGAACTTCAAATTAGAGGGATGAGTAAATCATATTTCTCCAACATAGCACCTCATGTAAGGCCTCTCTCTTATTTCATTGATTTATTTCCTTTTATTCCCATTTCCCTCTGCCTCCCCCCTTAGGCAACCATTTGGTGTTTGACATTTTTTGAAAGTGTTTTAGCAAAATGCATGTGGTGGTTTGGTGTGTTACTTAAATAGCATTATGTTGTAAATCTCAATTCTGTTTCCTACTTTGTTCGCAAGGAACGACTTTAAGCCTTTCCACGTTGCTGTATGGACATGTGATCCAGGGCCTTATCTAGGTGCCACATAATCTCTGTGCTGGGCACCTACCCCAGGCTACTTTCCATAATTCTCCTCGAGGGACACCGAGGTTCTCTTCAACTCTCTATCACCATAAGCCACACTGCTCTCAGCATACTCATACATGTCCCCTGTGGACTTGTGTGAAAATTCTTTGAGATCTATGCCCTGCAGGAGAACTGCCAGGTTAAGAGGTATGTGTACATACTTAATGAGATCAAGTGCTGCCAGAACCTTCTCCAATACAGCTTCACAGCCTGTGCTCCCCACCAGCCAGGCAGAAGGCTCCCCATGTCCCCACACCCCTACCCACCCTTGGCACTCTGTGGCTCCCTGATTTTTGCAACCTTAACAGATACGTTATATCTCTTGTGGTTTTCATTGTTATTTATTTGACTCCCTAATATTTTGAGCATTAGCCCTCAGGTTTCCCGTTTTGTAAATTGCCTGTTCATTTTCTTAGCCCGCATTTCTAATGGGATTGCTCTTTTTCTTTTTGATTTGCAGGAGTTTCTTATATATTCCAAATACCGATCGCTTGACTGTCTTAGATATTATAAATATTTTCTCCCACCCTTGCCTCGCAAGTTTATCTTTCTGAAGTGTTAAGTCGTTTTTCTTTCAGCCCTAGATCAAAAAGATCGTTCTTTACTTTATCTTTTACCTTTAAAGTTTTACCTTTCACGTGTAGGTCTTTAATACCTCATATTTGCTATGGAAATAGATCAGCGTCAGCTTCAATGCCTTTTATAGGACAAAACTATATAGTTAAAGCGCCAACACAATGCTTTCGACCCAAGAGCTGTGCAGTTGCGTGCGATGGTTGTTATCACTGGACTAGAAAGTCTTAAGCCCTGTCCTGGGATATCTAGAGAAATGGGAGTTTAGGTGCTGGTCAGCTAAACCAGGCAAGACTGTAGGGAGTTTCGGTGCTGGTTAGCTAAACCAGGAAAGACTGTAAATTGGCCCTAAAAAAAGAATGTCGGATTCGCTCACTGGGAGATGGGAAGGCGAGCACTCCAGGCAGAGAAAGGTGGCCTGGGCCAAGCGGTGGCGGCGGGGTCGCTGCCCGGGCGCGGCGTTTAGGCGGACACTCGGGGGAGAGGACTTGACTACTCACAAACTGCTGTCTGTCTTTCTGCCCGTGCCCACCCCACCCCTTCCCCTGCAGGCTCCCTGTTCTCCACCCTGAAGCCCCCCGACGCCGTGTTCAAGGTGGTGTTCTGGCTGGGCTACTTCAACAGCTGCCTCAACCCCATCATCTACCCGTGCTCCAGCAAGGAGTTCAAGCGCGCCTTCGTGCGCGTCCTCGGGTGCCAGTGCCGCGGCCGCCGCCGCCGCCGCCGCCGCCGCCGTCGCCT
>NC_043705.1:98947772-99097359 GCF_006229205.1 Suricata suricatta | reverse complement strand
GTGGCGCCTACCTGGGGGAAAGTAACCTCCCTTCTGGCCTCAAGCCTTCTGCTGATGTGCCGGTGACCTGGAGAAAGTCCCATTCCCTTTCTGGATCTTGGTTTCCCATCTCTAATGATGGGATTGATTCTAACATCTTTCCTGCCTCTAAAAGCCTCCAGTTTGCTAACAACAACAATAAATAAAGGATGGGGAACAAAGCAGAGAACACTCTTCTTCCCTGAAATTCAAAAAAAGCATGACAGGAAGACACTCACCTCAGGCCTTTCTCTTCCCACTTTGCTTTTTCTGTCCTGAGCTTCATACTTCTTCAAATGGAAGGAGCCTTCTCTAACAATGTTAGCACATCAATCATTTATTCTATAGGTGATTGAAATAGAAAAGCCTTAGTGAAAAAGGAGCAATAGTTCCTGTAATTAAAAAGGTGTAGGGGTATTAGACATGGCTGCATCCAGGAGTTTAAACAAGATTGTCACCTTGTTCACAGGTTCTGATGCTTTTATTTAGCTTTCAGCTTTTAGCTCTGCGTATCCCTCCCCATTTCTGAAAGTTGCTTTCTCACACCATTGTTACAACTTAAACCCCTCGCAAAAGGAGAAGTATCTCCCAGCAGTTGACAAAAAAGGAAGAGAGAAAGAAAGAAGGAAAGGAAGAAAAGAAAGAAAGAAAGAAAGAAAGAGAGAGAGAGAGAGAGAGAAAGAAAGAAGAAAAAGTCCTAAAAGGCCAGGTATTCTGTGTCAGAGACCGCTTTAAGACTCTGATGGAAGCTATACATTCTCCTTCCAGAAAAAAAAATTAAGTATCAAAAAAAATTAAGTATCTATCTATAGATATAGATATATAATATTTTTAATACAATTTCAAGTGATTCATCCCTGTTTAAGATCCATGAACCAAGCATGATACCCTAGATCCACAGGTGATTTGAGCAAAATTGACGTTTAGAATTCTCTAAGCTAATCCCTCATCTTTACAGATAGGTAAATAACTTGACTATGTGACACTAAACTAGGACCAAAACTCCGGTCTGCTACCTCGTGTCCATACCTTTTATACTCCCTTGTGTTGCTATGCTGGGGTTGAATACACCCTCTAACAGAGAGCAGATTTTTTTCTTGCCTCGATACAGATAAAAGAGTCCTAGAAAAAGAAGAGCCTGGATTCAATTTCCAGGGAAGAAGAAACAGTTTGGAGCAGTCCTCTGAAAACATTTTGTAAGCAACACAAATCTTCCAAACAGGTCTTACACACAATCCTGACATCATTGAGGCCCAGAGTGAAGAAGGAAAGGGACAGCAGAACCTGAGCCCTTTGACTGCCCTCCTCCTTAGCCCCTCCCTCTGGCCTGCACCAAGCACCCCAAGGCTCCACAGAATGAGGCTTGGGAATCACTGGTCTAGTACTAGTGAGTGGGACTTGAAGTCAGTAGGACCTGGGTTCAGCTCTTGAGCAATTCACCCTGCCTCTTTTGGTCTGCTTTCCTATCTATCAAATGGCCATGATCATCACAGCCTACCAGGAAGCCCAAAGGATTCAATGAGATTACTGTGGCGTAAACCCCAAATTGTGACTCACTGGTCAGGTGCAAGTTATCATTTCGACCACAGATATCTAAAGGTACGAGCACCAAAGGCATTTCCTGAGCTGCTCAGTTCTGATGACCTCACACATCACTAGTGTTTGGAGGCCACCCAGGTGACACCGGGATGCAGCGGCAGCCTCCTGCCTTCTTCCTGAAGGAAGGTTTGCCAAGCAGTGGCTCACATCCTCATAGGGTGCTAGGTTCCAGATCTGACCCCAGCCAGAGGCTGCATTATGCTACCTTTTCAGGTCACCTTGCTGTGGTCAGGACCAGACAGGGCCTGGAATTCAAGAGCCCTTGGGGAAGAAAATGGGTCTTCTTTACTTTGACCTCCAACTGGCAGCAAAGCAATCCTGCTTATCCTCTCCAGCCGCCCAAACATTACTAGGTCGTTGTCACTACTGAGACATGGACAGTAATACATCTGCCAACCAAAGTAAAGAGGCAAGTGGCTTGGCAAGATGGGGTAATAATTAATCTTCCAGATCTAGGTTCAAAGCCCACTTCTGCCACTTAGTAGCTATGTGACCATGGGCAGCTCACATCACAGGTGTAAACCTCAGTTTCCTTAACTATAAAATAAGGGTAATAATAGTACCTGCCTCAGAAGGACAGCAGGCAGATCAAATGAGATCATAAGTATAAATGTGCACTATGCCAGCTGCTTGGAAACATCCGATGAACTGTAGCTACTATTAGCAGAGGTATTAACTATTCAATACTTTGATGTATGTTTAGAAAATCTGAATACACGGGCAAAGAAAACAAATACAGTGTTATTCATCAGAGTCCAGGGTTTTAGGACTCAGGGTCCACCTTGAAGAAGAAAGCCACAAGTTTATAACGGAGTAAAAGAATTTTGTGTGCTACAGTAGGAAGAAACATGTTACTCAAAGAGGAGATTAGCCCAAACTGGAAAGGAAAAATGAAATTTAATAAAAGTCATAGAACATCAGGGTGACAGAGCCAGAATGGGTGCATGAGAGAAGGTGGGATGTCCTAGAGATTGTGCATCCTGTGATGGGGGAACAGTGGGAGGCTGGGGACACACGGGTTCAAGGCTCAGCTCTACCACCTGAACCAGGTCCCTTGGCCTCTGGGAGGCCAACTGTCTGGTGTGTAAATTGAGACTATGGTTAGCATGTACCCCACAAGTTTGGGATAAAACAAAACATGCAAGAGCTTGGCCCAGAATAGGCACTATTTTTAGTGCCTGTGAGTGACCTTATATATCCCCATTCCAGCATTTCTCCCCTTTTCCTACATCAGCAGCTCTTTAAAGAATCTGATGAAGAAGCGCCTGGGTGGCTCAGTTGGTTAAGCATCCAACTCTAAGTTTTGGCTCAGATCATGATCTCACAGTTTGTGGGTTAAGGCCCTGTATTGGGTTCTGCACTGACAGTGTGGAGTCTGCTTGGGATTCTGTCTCTCCCTCTCTCTCTGTCTCTCTCTCTCTCTCAAAATAAATAAATAAATTCAAAAAAAATCTGATGAAAACTTGGGGTTCCTGGATGGCTCAATTGGTTAAGCGTCGGGCTCTTGATTTCGGCTCAGGTCATGTTCTCACAGTTCATGAGTTCAAGCCCCACACAGGGCTCTGCGCTGACAGTGGGGAGTCTGCTTGGGATTCTCTCGTATGTGCATTCTTTCTCTCTTTCTACCCCTCTCCTGCTTGCATGCTCCCTCTCTGTCTCTGAAAATAAAAATAAATAAGCTTTAAAAAAAAGAATCTGATGAAAACTAGAGAAGAATGAGTGTACCAGCTCAAGGTTCACCTACCATTCATGCCCCAAATCTACCAATGGACACATGGAACCTAGATTATAAACTCAATAGATTCAACTTCCCCAACATACAGAAGTAGTCGAATCCAGAGACAGGCACACACAGAGATGAATGTCTTCTCTCTCAGGGAGTCAGCCCGAATGAGAGGTGGGCAGGCCACCAGGCAGTCCCATGTGAGTGTATAACAGGAGTCAGGGACCCAGCACCTTCCTTGCTTGGTGAGACCCTGACTGTCTGGCTCCACCTTCCATCTGGAGCTTGGCGGTGATGGTTAAGTGCCTGGGGCTCTTGGAAGGAGGCTGGATGGCGCTTGGGCAAAACATTGAGCACCCCTCCACCAGATGAAGAACAAGCCTTGTCCTGGCTGCTGTTGGCCTCTTGGTGACAAGAAATAGAACAGCAACCACTCCCCACCTCAGATTCGGAGTTAATTTCCCCCTGGCCCTGGACAGACATGGCGGCCTCTAGCCACCCCACCTCCTCTCAGCAGGTCCCTTCAAGACCCTCTCCATTCTATCTTATCAGCCTATGGAATCTTGATTTAGTCTGGCTGAGGGGAGAGGAAGATATGAGGAAGGTCTGGGTCAGTGTGGAAGAACTTGCATCCTTCTACAATTTTCCCATCTTATACCTGGCCCTGCCTTCTGAATATTAAAAGCCAAGAATTTGACACTGTTTTCTTTGGCTTTCCCTAGAAAACCTTCCCTCAGGTGGCAATGGGTGGCTTACTTCTAGCTGCCTTGGCCAGTGTCAGTCTCAGTTTGCAAGTTAATTTGCTGACGTATGGATTTTGAGAGGTGAGACAGGGGACAAGGGTGCAACTGCCCCCCTTCCCTCTCCTCCCCTACACCTCTCCCCATTTCTGCCTCCCCTACAGCCAGGCTGCCTCTGCTATTCCTCAACTTGGGGGATCCCACCTTCCCACTCAGGGCCTCTGCACTTCTGATTCCTCTGCCTCCCTCACATCTGGGCTCAAGCGTCATTTCTCATTGGCCACCTGATCTCTCTGACCGTCCTATTGAAAACCGGCCTTCCCGCCACCAATGCTGCCCAGCACACCGTGTGGACCCTCCCCACTGTGTTTTTCTCCATAGCACTTGTCACCACCTAGCACGTTATATATTTATATGTTTATTTGTCTCCTCTCACACACTAGAAATGCATACTCCATGGGGGTGGAGGTTTACGTCAACTTGTTCACCATTGCAGTCTTGGCCTCTAAAGTGGTGCCTGCCACACAGTAGGTGCTCAAATATTCTTGAATGAATGAGTGTATATGTCCCTAGCCTGAATATGGACGTCTATAATGGGAGTGGAACAGGGGACTGTGGGCACTCATGGCTAGGATTTCTACCTGGTGACAGAGGAAGGGGCAGTTCTGATCAGGGAAGGAAATGACACCTGAAGACTGTCAGCTGGGCCCCCACCACCCAACACCCACCATGCTTCCATTGCTAGTGCTCTCCCATGCCCCTCAGTGGCGAGACAGGTCCCCACTTCTTTCTAGGTCTCTGTCCTCAGACTGCTGGTCAAGAACAGTGCACCAGAGACAAGCTGGCCAAGCCCTGCCAATCTGTGCCTTCAGCTTTTGTTCTCTCCCAATGCACAGTCCTCAGAGACAAGCTGGTTTGGGAGACAATTTTACTGGGACTAGTAAGACAGCTTTGTTTCTTGCTAACGGCCTCATTCAGAGAAGAGGCATCTTTATAAGATGGCTGCTAGGGAAAAGAAGAAAGCATTAAAATCTGGTGACTGTCCTCACATGTCATGTCAACTGCTACTGTGGGAATCATATTATGTCTCCATCAAGTGTCACCTGAGCCAGCAACCACATACACCTGTGCCCTCCATGCACTCCTGCCTCCTGCATGTTATTCACTCACCTATTTGTTCTTCCATTTATTCCACAAATGATCATTGAGCACCTGCGCAAAGCTGGGCACCAAGGTTAAAACGGGAAGAAAACTCAGCTCTGCCCTCATGAAAATTTCAGGCTGGAAGAGGAAACTGGACTCAAAATAAATATATATGTCAGGTAGAAAGAGGTCCCTTACACACAAGGGTTAAGCATGAAAACCACAGAGTCAGACAGAACCAGGTGAGAATTGTGTTTCAACCATTTATTAGTTTTGTCTACTTGGGCAAATCACCTCCTGTCTCTGAGGAGCAGTTTTCACAATCTGTAAAATGAGGATAATCCTACCTGTCTTTGAGGGGTGTTGTGAAGATCAGTTTCAATAGACCATGTGGTGTGTTTAGTACAATGCCTGGCATATGATGATTGATCAACAAATGGCAATTTGATTACTAATATGCCATTGGAGCCATGTAAATAGAGGGTTTCAGGAATTTGAGGGAGAAAGGGTTCACATCCATGTGCACAGAATCAGAAAGACTTCATGGAGGAAGTGGCATCTGAGCTGGGTCTGAAAGATGTGGCTACATAGAGATGAGCAAGCAGCAGGAGCAGAGGAACCCATCTGCTGTTCTGCGAGGAAGCTGAGGCCACATGTAGATGTTTCTGCCAACTGAGGGCCCAGCCAACAGCCAGCCTCAACCATCAGACTGTAAGTGATTCTTGAACGAGAGCCACTAGACAGCCCCACCCACCCCCGGAATCGTGACAGATAATAATAAACCACTGTTCTGTTTTCCACCACGAGTTTCTTACACAGCAACAGATGACTAGAAAGAAAAGAAGACCTCAGATTTCTACTTAGGCCATCTGACCCTGGAACCTCTGCTCATAACCATCACCCCTAGCGTCTAATCAGTGCCCAAAATACATGCATGATCTCTTGACAGAGCTAATGAAATGCTGAGCAAGATTTGAGAGCTGCACCTTCTGATTTTGACTTTCCAAGGAGACAGAGGATGAGAAGGAAGACTGGGAAATTAGGTCAGGAAGAGGTGTGTTTTGTGGTTTGATTCTTTTCCCTCCAGCTTTATTGAGATATAATTAACAAATAAAAATTGTATGCATTTAAGGTGGACAACTTGATGCTTTGATACATGTATACATTGTGAAATGGGATTGCCCCACTTAAGCTAATTAACATACCCATCACTTCATGTAGTTGCCTTTTATGTGGACATGTCAAGAACACTTAAGATGTACCCTCAGCAAATTTCAGGCGTACAATGCAGTATTAGCAACTAGAGTTACCATGCTCTATGTTAGATCTGCAGAACTTACTCATCCTGCGTATCTAGAACTTTGTACCCCTTGACCAACTTCTCCCTTTTTTCCCTACCCCTCTCCCTTTGACAACCACCATGCTACTTTCCATTTTTATGACTCCAATTCTTTAGATTCCACATATATGTGAGATCATACGGTATTTGTCTTTCTGTGTCTGGCTTATCTCACTTGGTACAATGTCCTCCAGGTTCATCCATGTTGTCTCAAACGGCAGAATTTCTCTCTTTTTTAAGGTTAAATAATAGTCCGTATACATTCACCTGGTTTCATTTTTCTCCATCCAATTTAGGGGAGCAGATTTGTGCTCCCCAACCTCAAGGACTTCCAAAGTTTATTTAGGATTGTATTAGTTTACTAGGGCTGTCATAACTAAGTACGGAAATTTCTTTCCCACAGTCTCGAAGGCTAGAAATCTAAGATCAAGGTGTCAGCAGGGTTGATATTCTCTGAGACCTCTCTCCTTGTCTTGTAGATGGACATCTTCTCCCTGTGTCCTCCCACGGTCCTTCCTCCATGCAGGTCTGGGTCCAAATGTCCTCTTCTTATGAGGACACCAGCCATATTGCAGTAGGGTCCACCCTAATAACCTCATTTTACATTATTTAGCCTCTTTAAAGACCGTATGTCCAAATAGAGTCACGTTCTGAAGTACTGGAAGTTAGGGCTTCAGCATAGGAATTGGGAGTGGGAGGGATACAAGCCAGCTCACAACAAGCAACCTAGAGCCTTAGGACTAAAGTCGTAATGTTACAAGAACTCATCGATGAAGTAGGGATTATAAATGTCTCGTTTTTAGGCTTAGCAAAGTTTAAGTCATCCAGAAGGATGTGGCCTCCAGGATTTGAATCAGACAGCCCACTGATGTTGCTCTGCACATTCCCAGCCTGCAGAAACCCCCCTTTGTATGTGGGAGAAGTGCCTCTCACCTTTCTTCTTCTCCAAGTTACCTTCTCCTTCCCCCCCCGACCTCTGCCCTCTCTTTGGTCTGGAGCTTTCAGAAAACAAAGCCAGGAAACCTTGCATGCTGCGTCTACTCCCCCCACCCACGCCTCATGTCAGGGAGGGAAGCACAGACCTGTGGCCTGCTTGAAGGTAAGGAAAGGGACGGTTGGGGCAGAGATATAGATGAACATCACCAATTATCATCCAGCTCTCACTACCCGGACATGCAACCAATCACCACCCAAAGGGTGAAGCCAGCTGCGAAGATGTTTTGCATGTGTATGTGCACATACATGAAGGATGAAACATGCTGACTCAGCCAGGTGTGCAGGGGCCCGGCCCAAGGCCATGGCTCATGAGCTACTGCAGAACAGGGTTTGATAAGGAAGTGTCTGCTGCAGCATTCAGGATGGAAGCAGCCTCCTTTCTTCCCTCCTCACCTGACTCCAGGATGACCTTGGCAGATTTCTCAGGGAGGGGCTCCAAACCAGCTTAGTCTGGTTTCCCCTAACCAGCATAGTCTGTAGGGCTTCACCCAGGGAGCCCCAGGAGTGGGCCAGCCCCGCCCCTGCTGTGACCCCTCTAAGGGGACACCTTGGGCAGGTCTTCCCTCGCCCCCCTTGCCCCAGCACTGGGAACTACCTGCAAGGAGATATCAGGGGGCCCGGGCGCCTGCTTTCAGGATCTTCCTCACAGCAAGGTTCAAGCTCCAGGTATTCCAGCATGATTGTGCTGGACCTTCAGCGTCATTCCGAAGGTCCCTGAAGGACAGCTGTTCTTTCAACACCTTTCACCATATACCGCTGAGGGTCTCCTCCACTCCAGATGTGCACGGAACACAGACAGAATCACCCAGCCACTCAGCTTCGGTGATGGGAATGTGGCAGGAGTTGCAGTCAAACCGAATCTGGGACTCATGGTGTGATTGGGCCCACTGCGCCCGTGGCCCAGGGGCCCTCCCAAGCATTTGCTTGCATAAGTTGGCATGCACAGACTCAAAGGAGTCTGCAAGAAGGCCAGTTATGTAGGTGGGCATCTGGGGGCAGAGGGACAATGATCCCTTTTTTCTGGCATCCCCAGTCTTTACCTTTCTCTCTCTATTGACCCCCACCCCCTGTCTCCCAGCTACCAACCTACTTCGTTATTTCCCTTGACAACCCTCCTTTTGTGCTTACATCCATGTCTCCCCTCTGTGCCCCCATTCCCTCTCTCATCCATTGCAAACAGCTTCCAACCCCACTGCTCCCTGGGAACTGGGCTTGTCAAGGTCATGAAAGGCTCACACAGACCCTCATCTGCAGGCACCTCTTGGCAGCATTCAGCACAACGGATCCTACTCCCCTGTTTTTAAGCACTTCTTTCACTCAGCCTACGACGCAGCTGACCACTCCTTCTTAGCGGACAACCTTCTCCTCCCAAACTGCTCTCCACAGCTCAGTCCTTGGATCTTTCTCTTTATTCCCCAGGGACCTCCTCCACTCCTGTGGCATTAAACTCTATCCACATGGTGACCACTCCCAAACTGTGTCACCAGCCCAGGCCTTTTCATAGGCCTCTCAAACTTAACAAGACTCCAGCAGACCTCTTGTCTCTCTCTCTCCTTCAATGGCTTCTCCCCCAATTTCATTTGGTGATCAGATGTCACCACCTCAGAGAGGCCTCCCCAGTACACTTGTTATAAAATAGATCATCTATCACTGTAGGTCCTTACTTGGCTTTCCCCTTTTTTATAGTACTTGTCATGAACTGTCTATTTGTTTGTTTGTTTATTGGCTGTCTCCTCCATTAGAATGTGAACTCCACCCAGGCAAGAACTCAACCCATTGTACTTACTTCTGGATCCCAAATCAGAGAATAGCAATTGGCACTAGGTAGGCACTCATTAAAAATTTCTTGAGTGAAGGGGGCCTGGGTGACTCAGTCAATTAAGTGCCCAAATTTGGCTCAAGTCATGATCCCGTGGTTCATGAGTTCAAGCCCCACATCAGGCAAGTGATATCTTGGTATCTGGTCCCTGGCCAGGCCTCAGGTAGTGGTATGCTAAAGTTGCTCTTTACCAGCTATGAGGTCGATTATCAGCACATCTTTCCAATTTCGCATTCAGTGACATCACACTTAAAGCTTAAAGTAGCTTAAAGTCTGCTGCCATGGGAATATTTATGTCACAGAAATCGGCAAATACTACAAATCAGGGCTTGGTTTTCTTCATTGGAAGGCAGTTTACCAGTATATTACTTTTCATCTTTGAAGGAACTCTTTCCTCAAAGGACTTTGGGGCACCTGGGAACCCAAACAAGGCTGCCTCTGGGCTGTGATGACAAAATCTGATCCTGAGCCAGAAACAGGGGCATTCTGCTTGGAACAAAGCATTGCTGGGGCACTGTGAGACCGGAGGGGAAGACACTTCCAGCTGGGCCATTGAGGATTCACAGCTTTGAGAGGGTGGGGGCTTATCCCCAAGGGAGAGAGCCACTTGTGAAGCACCAGGAGATTGAGCTGTGGTGGTTACACTTGTGGTTCCTTGGTCAAGCAGCTTGCAGGAAGCAGCTAGTTGTTAAGGAGGTGTAGGAGGTGAGGAACTCAAGGAACCCCCAAATATTTGGGAAGACTTTTTAAGAGGGTCCAAGGTTTGGGGCACCCAGGTGGCTCAGTCGGTTAAGCATCTGACTTCAGCTCAGGTCATGATCTCACAGTTATGGGTTCAAGCCCTGCATCGGGCCCTGTGCTGACAGCTCAGAGCTTGGAGCTTGCTTCAGATTCTGTGTCTCCCTCTCTCTCTATGACCCTCCCGCACTCATTCTCTCTCCCTCTCTCTCGCTCTCTCTCTCTCTCTCAAAAATAAATAAAACATTTTAAAATTTAATTTAAAAAATTTTGCATGCCTGGGTGGCTCAGTTAGTTGGGCATATGACTTTGGCTCAGGTCGTGTCTTGTGGTCCGTGAGTTCAAGCCCCATATTGGGTTCTGTGCTGACTCATTAGAGCCTGGAGCCTGCTTCCGATTCGGTGTCTTGATCTTTCTCTGCCCCTTCCCTGCTTGTATTCTGTCTCTCTAACATTTTTTAATATTAAAAAAAAACATTTTTTTTTTCAATTTTAAAGAGGGCCTGAGGTTTAATAGGTGGGGACCAGACAAGAACAGTGATTCTTCACACTCATGTGACCTAATTCGCACCCTCCCTCAGGTGGGACTAGAGCTAGGCACTTTGCAGGGGGAGGCTGCTCAGAGGCTGGCTCTTGTAGCTAAACTGCCTACTTTGAATATCAAGAGCTGGGGCTGTGTTTCTCAAACTCAGAGGAGAAGAACCACTCAGGGGCTTACTGAAAACACAGACTCACCCTGACCTCCTCCTGCTGATTTAGTAGATGAAGGCAAATCCCAGTAATTTACATTAGCAAATGTCCCAGGTGGTCATTTTGGGAAGCACTGTATGCACCTGACAGGAAAAGGACTAGGTTTTACTCCCTCAAGATCCCCTCCTGGGTCTACTGTCCACTTGCTAAACACTGAGTTGAAGGAGCCAGTGCCTCTCTCCCCAGGCCTGATAGGACAGCTTCCAGTCGTGACTTGCCTGCCATCTGGCTTAAACCATCTGCCTTAAACTCAGGATGACTTCAGAGAAAGTAAGCCTCTCATCTGACCCAAAAGTTTTTTTTTTTTAATGTTTACTTACTTTTGAGAGAGAGACAGTGTGAGCAGGGGAGGAGCAGGGAACGGGAGAGAGACATAGAATCTGGAGCAGGCTCCAGGCTCTGAGCTGTCAGCACAGGGCCCAATGTGGGGCTTGAACCAAGAACTGGGAGATCATGACCTGAAGTCGGATGCTTAAGAGACTGAGCCACGCAGGCGCCCCTAATCCATAAATTTAAAATGATTGACCTCCTCACCCCTGCCTCCAAGCGAGGAAGGAGCCAGGCCTGGAGGCAAAGGGCGGTGTTGTTAAGAAGCCCATTTCCAGAAACCAAACAGCAGTGGTTCCGACGCTGTAGTTTTAATCACACCGAGAGGTTTCAATTTCCTCCTTTTTCAGGCTCACAAATACTTGGCTTTGGGTTTCTGGATTTTCTGTGACTGCTGGAGATCTGACCGCTGTCCCCCTAACCCCCAGCCCCGACGGGGGCGCAGTGCGCGCCTAGGTGCGAAGGTCTCTCCCGCGGGCCCAGCGCGCTGGCTCCCCGACTTCTCCAGCTGCGCGCAGCAAAGAAGACGGAGCCTCCCAGGGCTTCTCCTTGCGGCCCAGAGCCGGGCATCCTTCCTCCGTACGTGCAGAGACTGAGAAACAGCTCTTTAGACACCGCAGTGACCGCTCCTCTCTCCCTTCCCCTGAGCAGGTGTTTCGAACCGGGCAAGTTCGGCGTTGAGGCGGCCCCGGGCGCCACCTGCTGTCCGCCGCGCCTAAGCGACGGAGTGCACGAGAACGAACGCCGCAATTCAGTTTGCACTACTCTGCCCACTTCCTCTGAGCCCCGCGGTGGTGTTTTGGCTGCAGCTAGACATTCTAGAAATCTGAGTTAGGACAGAGAGAAAGACGTTTGAAGATGCTGCGCAGCTGACTTTGAAGATGAAGAGAAGCGGACCAAGTGTTGGAAGACATAGGCGGCCTTTGGAAGCTGGAAAGGACAAAGAAACAGTTTCCTCTAGCGTTTCCAGAAAGAACTGCGCCACCTTGACGTTAATCCAGTGAAACTTATTTCAGACTTCCAAACTCTAGAAATATAAGAGAACACATTGTGCTGTCTTATGCCGTTAGGTTTATAGTGATTTGTTAGAGAAGAAATAGGAAACTCATACACAAGTTAGCAGGCATCACACCGTAAAAGCGGTGCCACGGTCCTTTACAACGCTGGGGATCTCTATATGACTGTTCCTTCCCCTTTCCAGGTGGAGACAAGTCAAAGACACAGAAAGTACAAGTCAACACCAATGTACTGAACTTCTTCCTTGTGACAGGGAGCTAGGTGTACATCTGAATCCCTTTTCCTGGAGAGCTTCAAGACTAGGGAGGAAGATAAAGACCAGGCTGCATTTTCCTGCCTGGGTTATACAGAGACGTGCCAGGGACTCCACACCGCTTGAGGGTAAACGTGGGGCATGTCCTGGAGCAGCGATTTTACTGGACAAGACCAGGTTTGAAACATGCTTAATATAAAACTAGATTTTAAGATAAAACAAGGGACTTCAAAGAAATTTTCTTCTTCTTTAGCCACTTGAAATTGTAATTCCCAGATATGCATTCACCTTGCCCTGCAATTAGGGGCATTTTGGTGGGAAGATCCTAAAAGTTCTAAATTAAGGACAGGCGATATTGAACAAATGGTGGAACGTACAGTTAGAAAGCCCCCCCCCCCCACGGCAGGCTGAGGCAGGAGCATCTGAGGAGGGGGAACTGCAGCCCTCCTCGAAGGGTGGGAAAAGGCAAACAGGAGGGAAAGGGAAGGTGTTCCTGGAGGGAGAGACCCCCACAACACAACCTTGCTGGTTGGCTGTTGTGTCATTAGAGAAAAACATGTGCTGGGTGCCTGGGTGGCTCAGTAAATTAATGTCTGACTCTTGATTTTGGCTCAGGTCATGATCTCATGTTTCATGAGTTGAGCCCCACATCTGGCACCACACTGACAGTGCGGAACCTGCTTGGGATTCTCTCTCTCCTCTCTCTGCCTCTCTCTCTCTCTCTCAAAGTAAATGCAGAAAGAAAGAAAGAAGAAAGAAGAAAGAAAGAAAGAAAGAAAGAAAGAAAGAACAAACAAACGAACTTTTGCAGAATGGCCTGGGTTCTGGACAGCTCTAAAAGCACAGAAGGAAGTATGTTTTTTCACATTGACTATCTATTGAGAGTGTAGAGACAGAGGCAAACTCATGCAGTGCTAGGGAGTGGTGTGAGTCAGTGCAAACATTTTGGAGGTCAACTTGACAATGTCTAAAACATTTATTTACTTTTGAAAGAGAAAAAGACAGAGCACGAGCAGAGGAGGGGCACAGAGAGAGGGAGACACACAATCTGAAGCAGGCTCCAAGCTCTGAGCTGTCAGCACAGGGCCCCACATGGGGCCTGAACCGACAAACCCTGAGATCATGACCTGAGCCAAAGCTGGACACTCAACCAACTGAGCCACCCAGGCGCCCCTAATGTCTAAAACATTTGAAGTGAACATCCCTTCAGCAGAGCACAGGTAGGCCTCCGACCACAGAGATAGCGCTCCAAGCACACAAAGATGTACAAGGGTTTTGCTACAACATTGTCTGTGGCAGAGAGAAACAGAAGCGATAAACTGTCTGTCCTTATCTCCCCTCAGCTGTGCAGGAAGAAGGCCAGTCCCTATTACGCTCTTCTGATCCTAACTTTTCAAGATGCCATAACTGCTCAGGTGGTATCCTTTGCATTGGGCCTGCTTCATGACACTTTAAACCAAAACACTGAGTGGGCCATAGCTGAACCAGAGAATGAGAAAGTACTCTCTTTTACTTCTGATTGCATCAAGTTGAAAGTCTCACTTTGGTGTTAATAAATCCTTAAAACCCCTCTAACACTTGCCAATCTCTATTTTTTTAAGCTCATTTATATATTTTCAGGGGGGATCGGGGCAGGGAGAGAGGGATAGAGAGAATCCCAAGCAGACCTGAACCAAGATCAAGAGTCAGATGCTTAACTAAGCCACTCAGGTGTCACTGTTGTTTTGTTTTGTTTCTTTAAGTAATGAGATAGCAGACCTCCAGCTCAGAGCTTTAGGCAGGCAACCTCAGAACTCAAATCTAATAATACTGAATACTGTTTTGTTTTCTCTGTATCCACTTTTACTGAAAACTTCACTTTAAAGCAGGTGGCACTAGGATTTCAACTCTGCAGATAACATAACATCTTCCTTTTAAAATAAAATTTATTAAGTGATGAAATCATTTTTTACATTTACCTAAATAATAGTGGACTCAGGAATGGCAAAAATCATGATGTAGATATGCTAACGATTGTAGTTTGGAAGATGGTTAGTACACTGTTCAATTACTTCTGTTAATTCTCAGAAACTATAGCCTATCAAACTTTAGAAATTATAGGCTATGAACAAGGTTCTGGTTTAAACTCAGATTGAACCAGCCCCCATTCACCCCCATCCTGTCACTGTGTCACTGCAATGGAGTAAGTGGAGTGAGCCAGGGAGACCTGTGGTTTGGAAATTAAAGCTGAGCAGACAGGAGCTGGCTTCTGGTCTAAGGCTTTTTGAGCTGACCCTGAAGGTAATTGGGGACTCTGCTGTGACTCCATAACAAATCATCAGCAGGGAAGGGATGGCAGTTGACAAAAAGAATGCCTGGTCAATCTCACTGCCTCTAGAATCCCATCTCATCCTCCAGAAGTGAAAGAATCTTCTAGAAATAGATCTTCATGAGTTGTGCTCTCACTACTGGCCTAGTTATCTTCCCAAGAGGATGGCACTCTGTCTCTAGGAGAAGTGAGGTCAAGATATCTCTCCAAGCACTCAAAATTTTTCCCATCATCCATCCTACTCCAAGAGCCCTCCAGGCAGTGATTACTAAGAAACCTCAAATGAGCACCATCTCTAAATCTAAGGTTCAAAGGCTGTTCATTTTAAGGTGTAACAAACATAATGATCTGTGCTTCAGCCTTTAGAAAAATCTTCCCAGGTAAGAGAAAACATTACGAAGCATTCCCAATGTCCTTCAGACTGATGCCTTGAAAACCCTGGGATTTTTAGAGTAGACAGCTGGATTCAGTAGCCAACCAGCTGTGTGGCTTCCTGGGGGGAAATCTATAAGAAATGCTAAAACATCACAGAGATGAATTCGTGGAAAAGCTAATTGGTCTCATTCCTGCTCCAGAAGACAGTTCTTTGTGGAGCGATTAAAAAAACAAAATCCACTCTTTCCTCACACAGACCTAACTCGGCATATGTTTTGTCAGAATCAACAAAATGTTAGTAATCATACTAAAGAGCATATTTCTTATAGTTCCATTCTGCCTGTGTTTGGAAACATTCTCCTACAAATGTTTCTACTCTATTTTTATTTTAAAGTTTCTTTATTTATTTTGAGAGAGAGAGAGAAAGAAAGAGTGCATGCATGCTAACGGGAGGAGCAGAGAGAGAGAGGGAGGGAGAGAGAATCCCAAGCAGGCTCTGCACTGTTAGTGCAGACCCCAACATGGGGCTCATTCCCACAAACCATGAGATCATGACCTGAGCCCCAATCAAGAGTCGGATGCTTAACAGACTGAGGCACCCAGGTTTCCCTACTCCCTTTTAAAATAAACCTAGGGGCGCCTGGGTGGCTCAGTCAGTTAAGTCTCTGGCTTCAGCTCAGGTCAGATCTCACGTTTGTGGGTTCGAGCCCCGCGTCAGGCTCTGTGCTGACAGCTAGCTCAGAGCCTGGAGCTGCTTCTGGTTCTGTGTCTCCTTCTCTCTCTGCCTCTCCCCCTCTCATGCTCTGTCTCTCTCTGTATCAAAAATAAATAAAACATTTAAAAATAAATAAATAAATAAAAATAAAATAAACCTAAAAAGTAGGTGTTCAAATAGTGATTATATTTTGGCTCAAAACATGTCTCAGATAAAAATATAACTGTGTAACCCTTAACAGAGCTTAGCCAAAAGAAAGCCCTCATTAATTGAACTCAGCTCCTAGGACAGAATAGTCCTGTTTACAAATGTGGAAGAGATGGGCAGTTAGAAGCTGGGTCCAGGTTGAGGGACAAGACTTGGAGTTCAGGCATGGGGTGTCCTTGTCACATTCTGGTACTGCTGCTGTGTGTAATCATGGTTGTCACAGCCAATCCTGTTCTTGGTTCTCCCAGACATGCGGAGGGGAGATCCAAGTTCTGAATACTGATCCAGCAGGAGCCACTAACTTTGGGTAAGTTAAAAAATAGGCACGAATCCATGGATGTCTTCTGATCTGGAGTCAGAAGAAGAATGAAACATAAAGAGTTGATGCCATTTTTTTGCTGTTCCTTCTTGTTCACAGTAGAAAATAATGAAGTTTTTTTTCTTCCTAAGTGCCTGCTGGTAAGGGGTGATTAATTCATCTGAACCATGTGGGTGAGCTAGAATAATAATATGCTGAAAATATTTACATTAGGCTCACGAAGTCAATGAGTACTTTGCGGTAGTTGAAATTCTGAAACCAAATAATGCATAGCGTGGTTCTGTTCCTGGGGGAGTGGGTGATTTATTTACTTATCTTAATTTTGCATCCTTTAACCCACTTTCCCAAAAGCTATCTGGTTCAGAAAAGGCACAAATGAGACTTAAAGAGAGAATAAGTCCATGGAACAACAAGATAAGCTCTCTTGAATTTTTTCTTGGAACGTTAATTCTCCTTTACCAATGGACGCAGGCATTAACTCGGTGATTCATGTTTCTCTGAATTTTTATTTATGGAACATCAGTTCTTCCTCATCCTCACTAGATAAAATCTAAAGGGCAAAGTTTGACAATTTGCTTTTGGAGGGGAAATGTGGGCAAACAAATATTTTCATGTAGTACTCATGGGAATGGAAACAAAACTTCTTAATAGAAGATACATATTAGCTACGCCCAGACCAAGGAATTGCAAAAACTTATTGCCTACCTGGTAAAAAGAGGAAGGGGAAAATATAGAGGTGAAGCACAATGCAACATTTTGATAAATTGTCCTCCTCCGGTATTTATATAATTAAGTTAGTGTATTAGCTAGCTCATGCTGCCATAACAAAATATCACAGATTTGATGGCTTAAAGAACAGAAATTTATTTTCCCACAGTTCTGGAGACTCAAAGTTCAAGATCAAGGTGTCAGCGTGGTTGGTTTCTGCAAAGCCTCTCTCTGCCTTGCAGATGGCTGCCTTCTTGCATGTCCTCACGTGGTCTTTTCTCTGCACCTGTGCATCCCTGGTGTCTCTTCCTCTTCTTATTAAGGCCATCAGTCCTTCTGGAGTGAGGCCCCACCCCTGCAATCTCATTTAAGCTTTATTACCTCCTTTAGGTCCTATCTCCAAATACAGCCACACTGGGAGTTAGAGCTTCAATGTCTGAATTTTGGGAGCATGTAATTCAGTCCATAACAGTGTACTAAAATCTTTTGGAAGGATACACAGCACACTGGTGTTAATGTCACTTTGGGGGGATGGCACTGGGAATCCAAGTTAGGCCTGTTCTTCTACTGAATTTTTAAAAGGATGTTATTTTAAAAGATGTTGATGACAAAGGAATATTAATGGGAAGAGGTGCCAAGTTTTTAGCCTGCTCAGTACATCTCCAGAGACCCCACCAGCCCTGAGTGTTGAGAGCCACGTGCATCACTTCTAGGCTCCACAAAGAAGGACGTCTACTTTGGCAGGCATTAGCATCCTATGTGGTCCCCAATCCACCAGTGCACAAGGAAGGAAAAAGACCCAGTGAAAAACTAGCACTGTCCTGTGGCAAGTCTGTAGGCCACACGCATCTTTGGGACCCCCCCCCCAACTACAGCTTTACCCTTTGGTCCCTTCTAAGGCCTGTGAGCTTCTGCATGCTCTCACCCCCACAGGCCCCCGGCTCTGACAGCAGAAGGTCCAGTAGAGTGGCCGCTGGAGCAGGGCACGGGGTGTGGCAGTGGTGGGTGTTTGGTGTTAAAAAGTCCTTACAGCCTCCCCACAACCTCTCCAGTCACTTCTCAGGCCACTCTGCTGCCAGAAATTTCTCGTGGGGGCTGATGCAAAAAATCTGAGGAATGCTGAGAGGTTGCTTTAGTCCCTGAATTTATATAAACCACCAATTGCCTCCATGTCTGTGGTTGTTAGCCGCTAATTATTAGGTGTTTTGTCACTGTCAGCATTTTCATAAACTGTTCCTTTCTGTGAGAACTGATAAACATTTAATCAAGGCTGAATTGGAGGCATGTGTACCAGAGCCGCAGCGGGAGGCTGTGTGTGGTTTTGAAGGTAGGAGCCAATCTGGTACTAAGCACACTGCATTGTGAGACACTGAAATAGTAATGGTAATAACAGCTGCCTTTTTCTGTGCACTTGAAATTGGGCCACGCACGGCAGTTAAGTTTTCTATATCCTCTGCCACTTGCCAAACAACCTTGAATGAGGCTCTTATAGAGGAGGGGCTCAGAGAGGCTCAGTCACCCAGCCAGAAAGAGGACTGTGTCAGTGAGGGAGTGAGTTTGGCTGCACATAAGAGAATACAAGCAAAGGTGGTTTGCACAATCAGATTTTGTTTTTCTCTCATGTAGGAAGTCTGAAGGTAGGCAGTCCAAGGATGCTCTGGCTCAACCCCCCCACCCCCGCCATGCTGCCAGGTAAGGCCCATGTCCCTCCTAGAGTTCGCCTGCACCATCCTTCTAACGTGGCCATAATGTCCCTCTTCCACTCCCAAAGAGGAAAGGGAGAAGAGCAAAGGCACATCCAACTAATTCTGTCCCTCCTTTTAAGGAGTTTTCCAGAAAGTTCCATCTGTGTACTTCTACCATGTCACATGGACACTCTTTTCTGCAAGATGGCTATTATGCATCTGATATTGTGCAAAGTCTTTATATATATTATTGTGTTTATTCTTCATAAAAGCCCTTTAAGGAGGTTCTATTCAACCACTGGGTCCTAGTTTATTTTTTTTTAAGTAGGCTCTACATCCAATGTGGGGCTTGAACTCACAATCCTGAAATCAAGAGTTGCGTGTGACTGAGCCAACCACTTGCCACCCAACCGCCGGGGTTCTAGTTCAATCCCTGCTGTTACATGGCTAATTCATCCCAGATAAATCTCTTTCCCTCTCTGACCCTCAATTTCTTTTATCTGTTTATGAGGGATTAGACTAGAGTTACGAGTTCTTACCTGGGGTGTACTGACCCCACAAGGCCATGGATAATATTTGGGGTAGGGAGTGGCTCAGGTCATGATCTCATGGTTTTCTGAGATGGAGCCCTGCATCAGACTCTGCAATGACAGTGCAGAACCTGGTTGGGATTCTCTCTCTCCCTCTCTCTCTGCCCCTCCCCTACTCATGTTCTCTGTCTCTCTGTCTCTCTCTCTCTCTCTCTCTCTCTCTCTCTCTCTCTCTCAAAATAAATAAATAAACATTTAAAACAAATTTGGGGGGAGAGTCATGAATTTCAATGGGGAAAAATATTACATTCTTCTTTCACTGACCTCTAGTGAAAATTTAGCTTCTCCTTCTATTTTAATTGTAGGCAACAGACTCCAGTAATATTAACAGAATCTGTGACTTTTTCACCAAAAAAAAATCACAGGCCTTTTATAGCATGTTATGGTTGGTTTAGATATGTTAAAATATTGTCTATGCTCATCACTACTTCAAAATTATGGTTTTTATTATATCTGCCATATTTAATGTATTAATTGTATATACACATATAATAAATGTGATATGTATCACAAAAATATATTTTTTAATATTCCAGTAATTGTAATTCAATATAATTTGTTTTGTTCATAATCCTGTGTATTTTGCTTTATACACTTAAAAACATTTTTCTGAAATGGGGTCCATAGGATTCAGTAGACTGCCAAAGAAGGTCATAGAACAAATAAGATGAAGAACCCCTAAAGTATACAATCTCTGTGCCCTTCTGACTGCAAATGAAACTCTGCCACTAGTTATCATGGCTACCCTGAACAAGTGCCCCCAGTTTTCTCTTCTGTGGAGTGGGAATAATACATGCTTTGCATAGCTCAGAGCTGCCAGGGGAATCAAAGTAATCTATGTAAAGCACACTCAACTGCAAAGCTCATGCATGTTCAATTACACAGAGTTACCTGCTGAAACGCTAAGTAAATAGTGAGTGTTGTCGGATTATCCAACTTTAGACCTATGTTCCAAAGATGTTGATATTGTTCTGTCATCTCTGGAAGCGTGTCCTACTATGGTATGTATTTTCTATTGCCAAGTTGGGATTGAACTAGTATAAAATTCAATTATAAAGGGGGAAATTCACCTTAAGTGCACCTGGTTGAAGCTACTTAAGATCACAAGGAGATAAAATGAGATTTCACCAATGAGTTGTATAGCTGTAATTATCTTAGACTTTTTGAAAAATTTGAGCCAATATACCATGGTTCAAAGAAAGTCATGGATCACCAGTCATTTCCTTGGCAACTCTAAACATAGGGATAATTAGACAAGAAAAAGGAATGTTTGGGAAGTTGGTTTCCTTCATAAGCTGTGCCTTTTACAATATCTGTGCATACTTATTACATATTTATTCCTCCGAGAAGTCTTCCAAGGTGGCCATAATTAATGTTTTAAATAGCAAAGTAAAGATCTACAAATACCATGTTAAATTATATTTTAGAAAAGACCTCAGATTATGTTTGGGGCATTACTGAGTGCTTTCACAGTCTTGAACTCAAAAACACAAGGTACTATGAGGTAGTCAGCATGGCCAAGAAAGATGCTTCCTAACAAGCTAATATTTTGGTAAATTTCCCCCAAGGATTTATGGAAATACACATTCTGAGATGTTTTTACTGGGGAGAATATTTGATTTACACAATGGAAGCTGCCTTTTCTTCTGGCTTTGAGAGAATTTTAGTCTGATGGTGGGATCTGAGCTATATAGAGAACACAGCTAAAAGTTAGACTTGGGGGAAATTTTTATGGTACTAAAAAAGGAAAAGAAAAACCTACTTTATATTTTTTCAAAAACCAATAGAGAATAAACCCTGTTTATTTTTTAAATCTTGAGGCTAATAAGAGTTCATTCATTTATTTATTCATTCTTTTCTTGACAAGTGTTTCCTGACTGCCTACTTTTTGCAAGGCACTGTGCCAAACATTCAGGACACAACTGACGTGGCCCCTGCCCTTGTGAAACTTAAAAGCTAATGTTGATGACATTAAACATTTTTAAAGACCTTCTCTGGTCTAAGTATTTTACATATGCTAGTTTATTTATGCTTCCCAATCACCCTAGAGGGAAAATACTGTTATTATCCCCATGTTACAGCCTGGGAACCAGAACTTTATTGAAGTTAAGGAGTTTGTCCACGTGTGCAGGACTAGGCAGGGGCAGAGCTGCTATTCAGTCTTGCCCACTGTGATGCCATCATCCGTGCTCTAAAACACAAGTCAGCAAACTACAGCCTTCCAGCCAAGTCCAGTCTGATGTCTGCTTTTGTAAATAAAGTCTTATTGGAACACAGACATTCTCGTTCATTTACATGGTGTCTATGACTGCTTTCATAGTAGTCCAGTAGTTGCAGCAGAGACCATATGACCCAGAGAGTCCAAAATACTTACTATCTTGCCATTTACAGAAAAAGTTGGCCAACTCCTGATCTAAAATTCTGCTATACTTCCTCTCTAGCAAAAAGGAAAAAAAACAAGTAAGAGGTGATTAAAATATTGAAAATAATTTTTAACGTGCCATGATTTGTGAAATGGAGTGCTGTGAGAGAATACCTGGAAGGAGATGGGGAGGTTAGAGGCATCCTCTTTAAAATGTGAGCCCCAGAGTAGGGGCCTCACAAGCTGAAATCTGAATCCTGGGACTGAACTTCTTGCTGAGGAATTTGTACACTATTTAGCTGTCCAAATATCCACTGTCTCTTATTTGACCTGAGCAGAGGATGATAAAAAAACAGTCTCCTTTCCAGAGTGCAAAGGTTTCTTCCTCCTTCAAAGGGAGCCTGGGAGGATTCAGTGATGGATGAAATGTTCAGCACAGTGCATGACACCCAGCTGGCACTCCACAAACGTCCCCTTCTTCTTTCTGACTCCTTTCCTTGCCACCTGCTGGACCAAAATTGGCCCTCTGAACTTGCAAAGGTTTTTGCAGCATGAACACAGTGCTTTATGCTTTAAGATGGACGTTGACATTTAACATAGCAAAGCGAGGTTGGAAGTGTGGTTGCTAACTCAGAATAAATTATTTGGTGCAGCTCATGAGTCCCCAGGAAAAAATGTGCTAGGTCAGTCATTCCATTTGTAGCTGGGGCACAAATACCCTTTCTTGTCCAAATGACCAAGGTTGTAGGCATAGAGCAGGGTTGGGGGAGGAGGGTTGGACAGTCAGGCAAGTGGATGTGGGTGCTTGCCTTGGCAGTTTTCTGGATGACTAGCCCCAAGGCATTCAGTCTCCATTTTATCTGGGACCTTCATCCATCTATCACAAGCATTAAAGGTCTCGTCTTTAACCAGGCTCTGAGCCATTTGCTTGACACTAAAAAATACTGCTGAGTTTTCCTGCCAAGTATATATCCAGATATATTTTTATAGATATAAATCACCTTCAAAATAATTCCTTTTTGCAGTTAAGGTTACTGTACCTACCCACTCCTTTTGTTCTTTAAAAAACTTAAACTTTGTGGTTAGACTCAACTTTATGTCCTTATTCTGTTCTACTAGTTGGGTGGCCTTGGGGAAGAATTTTTAACCTTGTTGAGCCTCAGTCTTATTTGTAATAATAATAATACCTACCAATGTAATCCATGTATACAATATTTGATGATCTATTGAGTGCCAGGCACTGTGCTAGGCTCTGGAATTTCACAGCAAAACAGACAGACAAATCTCTTGTGGATCTTACAATCTTGTAAAGGGGGTTATAATACTCAAGTAAATACTCAAGATCATTATGATATGATAAATGACATAAAGGAAATGTACAGGGTGTTGTATCGCATAAGTAATATTAAGGCAAGACTTGAAGAATGAGAATTGTGCAAAGCATAGGAAGGGCTCTTAATGTTTTCAGGCAGAGGGAACACTGAGTACAAAGGTCTGAAAGTGGGGCAAATACTGTTGTGTTTTAGGAACAGAAAGTAATATAGTATCCAGAAGGGAAAATAGACAAGATGAGGTCAGCCAGGTGGGTAGAGACCAGATTGCACGGGCTTTATGAGTCATGATAAGGAATTTTGGCCTTTATTCTAATCAAAGTGGGAAGTCAATGAAAATGGTTAAGACTTGTTTGGGATTCAGGACACCTGGGTGGCTCAGTCAGTTAAGTGTCCAACTTTGGGTCAGGTTATGATCTCACGGTTCGTGAGTTCAAGCCCAGCATTGGGTTCTGCACTATTAGCTCAGAGGCTGGAGCCTGCTTTGGATTCCATGTGAGTCTCTTTCTCTCTTCCCCTCCCCTGCTTGTGTTTCTCTCTCTCTCTTCCCTCTCTCTCTCTCTCAAAAATAAATAAATAAACATTTTTTAAAGTTTTGTACAGGATTCATGTTTTTATTTAATTTTTTATGTCTTTATTTTGAGAGACAGAGACAGAGAGTGAGTTGGGGAGGGGTAGAGAGAGGGAGACACATAATCAGAAGCAGGCTCCAGGCTCTGAGCTGTCAGCACACAGCCTGACGCGGTGCTCAAACCCATGGACTGTGATATTATGACGTGAGCCGTAGTCGGACGCTTAACTGACTGAGCCACCCAGGAGCCCAGGATTCATGTTTTAAAGATCAGTCTGGTGGGGCACCTGGGTGGCTCAGTTGGTTAAGCATCCAACTCTTGGTTTCGGCTCAGGTCATGATCTCATGGTTTGTGAGTTCAAGTTCTGCATCAGATCCTGTGCTGACAGCGTGGAGCCTGCTTGGGATTCTCTCTCTCCCTTTTTCTCTGCCCTTCCTCTGCTTGCGTGCTCTCTCTGAAAATAAATAAATAAACTTGAAAGAAAGAAAGAAAGAAAGAAAGAAAGAAAGAAAGAAAGAAAGAAAGACAGAAAGATCAGTCTGCTTACTGCATGCTGAAGGAATGAAGGAATTATAAGAAACAACAGCAAATGGAGGCCAGGGTCATTTTAAGTTTTACCTACAGTTACAAATATAAAATAATGAGCACAACCCATGTCACATATAAGCTCTCTATGAGTGTTAGTTGGCTGGTGTTCTGGAAAGTCTAAGCTTCATACAGTAGACACTAACCTCATGTGCCTATTGAGCATTTGAAATGTGGCTAGTGCAACCATGAACTTAAATTTCTCATTTTATCTTAATAAAAGTAATTTTAAAAATTAATATTTGATTCAGTCGTTGGGAAGTATTTTTGAAAAACTTGGATGTATAAATCTACTTAACTGTAAATTTTATGGAATCTGCGTACAAATTCAGGTATTTTCAATGAAAACTTAATGTCTACATTGAGACACGGTGTAACAGTGAAATATATACATGATCCTAAAGACGTTGTATGAAAAAAGAATGTATAGTATTCTCTTAATTTTTATATTAATTACCTACTCAAATGAGAATATTTTGGATGCATTGGGTTAAAGAAAAATATTGCTTAAATTAATTTCACTTCTTTTACTGTTTTTACTGCCACTACTAGAAAATTTAAAGTTACATATATGGCTCACATCTTATTGCTATTAGACATGCTCTTCTAAGGGAAAACAGACATCTAAAATGCACAGAATGTTAGCTTTTGGTTATGTCTCCTATCAGAAATCTCAATTTGAACAGGTGCTCGGGTAGTTCAGTTGGTAAAGCATCCAACTTTGGCTCAGGTCACAATCTCACAGTTGGTGAGTTTGAGCCCCACGTCAGGCTCTGGGCTCATAGCTCAGAGCCTGGAACCTGCTTCAGATTCTGTGTCTCCCAGTCTCTACTCCTCTCATGCTTATGCTTGGTTTCTCTCTCTCTCTCTCTCTCTCTCTCTCTCTCTCTCTCTCTCAAAATAAATAATTAAAAAAAGAAATCTCAATTTGATGATTGGAACTGTGAAAAAATAAAAAGCAATCGCATCTTTTGGAAACACCCTAGAACAATAAGATCTACATCTTAATTTTGTATTTTATGTAATATATCTCATCCTCAAGGAATTATTGTGGCATCCCTGGATATTCCTGGATATTGGACCTTGCTTTGGCAAGTTCATGAACCCCCAACTCTGGGAGAATGTGGAGAATAGAGCTCAGGACTTAGAGGATCACAGAGCAGAAAGCTTTATCTTCAAAGCTAACCTCAGTAAGACCCACAGTATGAATATATCCACTTTGGGCACAGAAAAGACTGAGTCAGTCTAGTATAAATCTCTAGCTCCAGAGAGGATCGATGCACAGAGCCTCCCAAAAGTTTAGCACAATGCATACATAATAAGTCATCAGGGGAGGTAGAAGTGATTTCCATCTCTTCCTGCAGATTCTCCACAAAGCAATTTATGTTAAAGTTTGTGTGAAGGTCTGTAGGAAATGCTTTCGGTTTGTTATGTTATTTAAGCTTCATGAAGCCTTATGAAGTAGGTATCAAGGTTCAGTGACTTGTCCAACATCAGATCACACAGCTGCTGAGAGGCTGGACAGAGATTCAGACCAAGGAAGGCTGACTCCAGAGCCCACACTCTTCCATCATTCTCAACAGCAATCCTATTGTCATGCCAGCAACCCAAAGGACCACCTTGAGTATAAGACTCCTTGTCTTGTATCATCCCATGCCACCAAGAAATCACCCAGCTGCTACCCCCAGAAAGAAAAGAAAAGAGAAAATGGTTCCCTTGCTATACTCCTGATTCTTTGAGGTACATGCCACAGGTTCCACTATGATGCCTAGCATTCATTCATTGTTCATTCACTCATTCATTGATGTTCAGCTCCATTCTTTCAACAAATTTAGGGGCTCAATCCTCTGTCTGGGGGGTATTAATGAAAGCTTCATAAATATTATCACTATTAATATTGATGATCATAAGTAACCCTAGTAATATCAAGTACCATTAGTAAATGGTCGTAATATTGATAATACTGTGAGAACTTCATTAATAATAATAATGATTACAACAATGGCAAATGTTTATTGAGCACTTACTATGCTTAGAGCTGTTACTATTAAAGTATTTTTTTTATTTTTTTTTAACATTTATTTATTTTTGAGAGACAGAGAAACAGCATGAGCAGGGAAGGGCAGAGAGAGAAGGAGACACAGAATCCAAAGCAGGCTCCAGGTTTTGAGCTGTCAGCACACATCCCGAAGTGAGGCTCGAACTCACAAACCGCGAGATCATGACCTGAGCCAAAGTCGGCCACTTAACCAACTGAGCCACCCAGGCGCCCCTAAAGTATTTTTTCTATCTTGAGCACTTCACTTGTTTTAGATATGACATGACACCATTTAATTCTTACAATAATCCTATAATTTCAGAAGCCTCAAAATCTCTTTATACAACCAACCAGAGCACAAGATACACAGTGTTTTAGCCATAAATTCTTTTTTTAATTTATTTTTTAACTTACATTTAAGTTAGTTAGCCATAAATTCTTGAAAGAGAATCATTCATCTGTATGAATACAGGATGTTCACTGACCCCTTACAACTGAAAACAAGCCGGACATGGTCTCTTCCCTGGCAAAATAACAACAGAGCTGCCCTCTCAATGAAAAACATTTCTTTTCTTTTTATAATAGTGGCTGTGAGCACAAAAACAAAATTTCCATTGTTTCAGGATCCAACTGGTGGGCTTCTATTTGTAAAAATTTTTTTCTTGCTTTGTGCTCTACAGCAACATCTAGCTACTTATCACTTCCAAAAATATCCCTGATATTTTTATAATGTTCTTCAGCCTTCCCTGTTTTTTTCCTTTTAATTAACTATTACTCTTTCAATAGCATAACTCAGTTATCTTATTAGTGAAGAATTATTAAAGTGGACCAATTGGATGTTGGCTCTTGGTTAAAAAAAATAAATAAAAAGAGTGAGGGGCACCTGGGTTGGGTAATAATGATACTTCACCCTTAAGTTTTGGGAGAAAGGTAAGTATCTGACTTGAGCTCAGGGCATGATCTCATGGTTCATGGGTTCAAGCCCCACATCTGACTCCATGATGACAGCTCAGAGCCTGGAGCCTGCTTTGAATTCTGTGCCTCCTTCTCTCTCTGCCCCTCCCCTGCTCATGCTCTCTCAAAAAAAAAGAAAAGAAAATCATTTTAAAGTTAAAAAAAATAAGAGTGGATTGCTTTTTCCTTCAGGCTCAGTGGTGCTTTTATCTTACTCCCAATCTCCCCCTTTCTGACTAGCCTATGCGCTCCTGGGAATGGGGGGGGAGGGGCAGGGGCAGTGTCTCATTAACCAGCTATGGTCACAAGGCCTGTCACCATATTATTGTTTCTAACATTCATTAAACCCTATGTGTCAAGCCCTGTTCTCCTAGATTATATCATTTCTTTCTCCCAAAACTTAAGGGTGAGGTATCATTATTACCCATCCCAATTTTTATATATGGAGCAAATTTATATACTAAAGTTTAAAAGCATTAGGGATGCCTGGGTGGCTCAGTCAGTTAAGTGTCTGACTTCAGCTCAGATCATGATCTCGCCATTCTTGAGTTCAAGCCTCACTTAGTATCCTCTGTCTTTTCCCTCTGCCTCTACCCTGCTCATGCTGCACTCTCTCTCAAAAATAAATAAACATTAAAAAGGAAAAAGTATAGAACCATTAAGTAATTTACAGCAGTCATATAGCTAGTCAAGTGGCAGAGCCAGATTAGAATTCATATAATCAAAGAATCCACCCAAAGCATTTTTCACAGCATGTTACACTTAATAAACACATAATGTTAGTTACTAGAATTGTAATTCAAAGTTGGACAGCTAGTAAAGTAAAAAAGCTAACATTGTAGCTCAAGTTTAGTCCATGTATTTACCTATTTATTTTGCTCCGAAATTCATAGCCTTTCAATTACACCAGAATTTAATTAACAGAGCTTATTTTTTATTATTATTGAAGTATAGTTGACATACGATGTTATATTTGTTTCAGGTGTACAACATAGTGATTGGATAATTCTGTATATTTCTTAACACTTACCACATAACTATAGTCACTGTTACCACATAAAATTATTACAATATTAGTAGCTATATTCCTTATGCTATACGTTTCATCTCTGTGACTTATTTATTTTATAATAGGAAGTTTGTATATCTTTGCACCTAACAGGACTTCTTAAAGGTCATAAGAGGCCTAACCATTGAACAGTTTTTCAGTTCCTGCTGTATTTTTTTAATATTAGGTTTCCAAAATTCTGATATATTTTTAATGTTCTTTGTATATTAAAGCTTTTGACATACACAAAAATACAAGGGTTTGCATAACCTCATGTAGACACAAATTCAAAAAACAAGTTTGCTCTCCTTCCTGTTAAAGTCCCTCCCAGCTGTCTCTGCAATAGTTTCTGTGAATTATAGAAAACTAAGTAACACTCTGCTGTTATTACTGATTACCTGTATGGCTATCTTGAGGGATACTTCAGTTCTGTATTCCCAGCATAATGTGTGGGGTCGAATAAACATTTAGTAAAGATTTCTTGAAAGAATGTGTTGGACAACAGTTCCCTTCGATTCCAGGATCCCTTAGCACTCTTAATATTAATCAGGACCACAAAAAGCTTTTATGTGGCTTATACTTACCAATATTTACTGTATTAGAAATTAGAACTAAAAAACATTTAGAATTTATTTAAGGTAACAATACACCTACTATAGGCCAACATAAATAATCTTGTATAAATCACGATATTTTCCAAAACAAAAAATACTATAGTGAACAGAGTGATATTGTTTTATTTATGCTTAACAGAAGACTATTGGATTCTCATAGCCCCTTCTGCATTCAAGCCGTTGCGCGATCACATGACACAGCCTCTGGAAAACACTGTATATTCAAGAAAGAAGTGTGAAAAAGGCAAATAACAACTTAGTGTTATTATGAAGACTATTCTGATCTAGAAGTGGGCCCCTTGAAAGGCACACTTTGAGAAACATTCGAGAGAAAATTTTATTTTGTACAGGGTTTGTGCTTCAAGATTCCTTCATACATTGCTACCACAAGAGGTCAGAGTGACGGAGGAAATGGAGCAACTTGGAGACCACCTTTCTTTCTTTTTTCGCCAGCGCTGAGTAATGCGGACGCCCGACGTAACCCAAAATGGAAACCGCCACCACATTTCAGTCCGTACAATTGCGTCACACACCGCGACAGCGACGTGCTTTCTCCACTACATTTCCCAGGATGCTTTGCCAACAGCGATGCCATTGGTTGGCGCTGACGGAAGTGCACTTGGCTGAGCGGAAGTAGGGGATCTTAGAGGCTGGGAAGGTGAAGACGAGAGGAGCTGTGCAGCTGTGAGTGCCACCTGGGGCTGTCGGCTTAGGGTTGTGAGGGACTCAGCTAGAGGAAGAACTGTTAAGAAGCGTAGGGTGGCCTCTTCTTAACCCTGGGGCTTCAAACTCCTGCGTTCTTCCACTTGACCTGGAAACAGGAGGAAACAAAACATTGTGTGGAGGCTGAGTCTTTATAGTATTAAGGTCTTGCTTTTTGAAGTTTTCTTGGAACGAGCTGGGACGAATTCGGGCTCTTGTCGCGACACAAGGGTCATTGGTGTGATTTTGCTGTGACCAGAGGGCGAGGGGTGGAGCTGCTGACGGTCTGACTCAGCTTCTTCAGCAGTTCTCAATTGGCTGTGCATTAGAATCACCTGGGCTGCCTTTTTAAAACTTCAGGTATCGTGGGCCTACGCCAGACGCCAAAATCAGAATCTGTGGAGGATAAGAATTGGGTAGCAGTACTTCCTAAGGCGTCCCAAGTGTTATTTTGTTTAGCCAAAGTTGAGAAACACTCTTTTCGTGACTGAGTCTGACCCGCATGGCGATCCTGATTAGGACCAGCTGCGCCAGGTTTCCCTTCCCTGTAACCTGTGTGGGCTCTACAACACGCACTTGGGTGAAGTTGGCGCTGATTGCATTTTGAGCACCGTCAGACACTTATTCTTGAGCTTCGAACGGCGGTGCTGGAGAGGCCCCCCTATTTTTATTATTCACGACGTGGATATTCATTCTGAATAACGGTTTGGGGCGTTCCATTTTCTTACCATTGTTTTAGCTTATGTCTGTTTTTCACAATCCTGACAAAATTTGAGCAGTGGAAAGAGGAAGAGTCACATTAAAAATCGTTGTCTTTTGTTGCTTATATGAAGTTCTGAAAGGGGTGTCAGTTAAAATGTTGTTTGGCATTATTATTTATGGGCTTATTATAACCAAATTGTTTTATCATGAATTTCAATTAAAGGAAGTTAAGGTGTGTTTAGGGATTTTGATGCATAAATTTGTTTCTGTGTAATAGATAGGATTTTTTTTTTTAATACAGGTTTCCCCTGCTGTCCCAGAAGTTGAGTATTTTATCAAACCTCTTCTGAGCAAAAATGGTGTAAAGCAAAGACTATCCATGCCCCTGCCCCCCCTACTTTTCAAAAGGTTGAGTTATACCAATTTGCTTTTACAAAAAATCTACATTAATATTTACCTGTTTTCACCAAAAGAAATCTGAAGGGGATTTTCACGTTGATGAAAAGAGCTGTTAGCATGCTAATGTACCATGCTAATGTTAAAAGCGAAGTGGTATAAGGCCGACTTGTGAAAAATGGTGGATACCTGGATAAGCACCATTACCTAACATATTTTCTCTTTTCCCAGAACTTCGGCTTCCCCTTCCTCACTGATCCAGCATGGGGGAGAAGTCAGAAAACTGTAGGGTTCCAGAGGATCTTTTCAATGGTTTGAAAGTTACCGATCCCCAGGAAGCAGAGTGTGCTGGCCCTCCAGTTTCTAATACCAAAGATCACCATTTGCAGAGCAAGCTGCTCAAGGAGGCTGAAGTGCATCCCCAGGAGGACCAGGAAGAAGAGGAGTGTTTTCATGACTCTAGCACCTCATTTGAGAAGGAGGAGGAGGAGCCAGGAGTGGACAGGGTTGAAAACAAATCTGATGATGATGTGAATTCCTCTGAACTAGATGAAGAATACCTAATAGAACTGGAAAAAAACATGCCAGATGAAGAGAAACAGGTAAATATTATGTACTATCTGCCACAGAAACCGCCTTTTAAAGTGAATAAATGTGGTTGATACTGTATCACACATTGGGTCATCTTTGCTGAAAGAGTTGCTTGCCCATCTGTGTCCTTACTGCTTTAGTAGTGAAGGAGCCGAGATAAATCAGAAGCATGGAGTGTGTCTGCTTCGCAGATTTCCTTTATTTGAGGGAAGGGGCAACTTTGAGTTCTTCTGTTTGTCTTCATAATTTATTTCCTAACATCTGTATATACCATTTAGCTTTTCTTAAAAAATGACCTTATCGGTGGTTGGCTGCTGCAATTCCTATAAGGAACGTTTTTTGGTTAGGCGTTAGAATTATGGTATGCTGTTTATTTGTGTTAATTCCTTGATAGCAAAAAAAAAAAAAAAATGACTGCCTGAATATCTTGGTGGTGGTTTGGTTGCCAAGGGCAGTGACTGGGCCCTGTACTGTTTACATAACATTCTTGAGGAACAGGTAGTATGATAGTAGTTATGATTTGTTAAGCACCTGTAATTTGCCAGCCACTGAACTTAGAAAGTTACTTGTGTTTTCATGTAATCTTCACAACACACCTAGGAGACATATACTATTAGCATTCCCCATAAGAGAGTAGAACTTAGTAACTTGCCCAAGATCACACATCTAATAAATGGCAGAACTGATTCGCAAACTCAGGTCTATTTGATTCCAAAGTATAATGTAGCATTTAATAACAAAAATTGCTTTCTTTCTACAAAGCAGATAACACTAATACAGTGTGCGTTTTTCTGCTTTTTTCCCCAGCCACATCCTTAACTGGGCAAGCCTTCACTTTTGGGGACAGAAGTCTGTGTCCCCCACATATCCTTCCTTCTTATCTCATAATCAAGGTCATCTGAAGAGTTACCATAATATCTGAGTTTGTCTGTAAAGAACTTGAATGAGATTTGTAGCTTAGGCTTCTGAACAGCTCACTCACTGAACAGGTTATGATATATTGGTAATGGGCAGGGATACTGAATGTGCATTGTAACAGTGGGGATGGGGAGGTAATGTGACATGGAGCATCTTGTCTCTCCTTAGGCAGTTTTCATTATCAAGGCTATTGGTTTTATTTTATTTTATTATTTTTTATTTTTTTGAGAGAGTCGGCACATACCCATGCAAGTGGGGAAAAGGGCAGGGAGAGGGAGAGAGAATCCAAATAGGCTCCATGCTGTCAGCACAGAGCTCTATGTGGGGTTCCATCCCACAACCATTAGATTGTGACCTGAGTCAAAATCAAGAGTCAGATGCTTAATAGACTGAGCCATCCACACACCCCAAGTCTGTTAGTTTTAACATGCATGTGTTAGCTTTTGTGCTCGTGTGATAGAGTAACATTGCTGGAGTCTAGCTCCAGCAGGTCCAGGGTCCCCTGAAAGAGAGATGGTGTTGGTGAAAGATGAGTGAGAGAGCCATGTTTCTTTCTTGTCAGTCCGCCATCTTTCCCGTGTCAGGTTTTGTGTCTTTATTTATAGATTTAAGTGTTAACATGACATCAAAAAGTGGAATTTTTACTACAAATAATTCTCAGTGATAAGATACTTTGAAAGGGTGCAAAAACAGCTTTTACAGAGGCATTTTTGCAGAACCACTCTAATTACAATAAGGTAATTTACACATCATAGGATAACAGGGTATTCTCAGTGAAAAGCAGATAACATACATATTTGTTTGAACCGGTAGTAAATCTTACAACTTAAAAGATAGCAGGATGTTTTCAGTGAGAAGCAGATAGCAAACACACTTATTTATAACAATAACACTTAAGATTCAGGCATAAACAAGGCTAGGAGTCATTCTGTCTGGCTCACAAGAGGAAGGCTGTATTCATGCTGGTTAGTAAAAAACTTTTTGTCAACCTTGTTCTTTGATGTTGAAGGTATGGCGTTTACACCTTCAACATCAAAGAACAAGGTTGACAAAGAGTTTAAGTTGTAACTACTCTCACCCATCCTCATAATGGGCACCAGATTAGCATAGGTATGTGCAGTAACTTATGCCTGGCTCTTGTTTGTTTCTTATTCCTAAGTTAGGCTTTTTTTTCTCCGGGCCAGAGTTAATATTATTATCTATGTCTTAAGTTTGTGAGACTCTTTAGAAGAGCTTTTCGACAAAACATCTGTAGTGCTTTGTTTAAATTCCTCTTTATAGAGGTGGGAATATGCTTCTTCCCATGAGGTATCTGTGTGGGGAATATCGGTCTGACTTGGAACATTGTGAGGCCTAATCAATAGCAACAGGCTTAATTTCACATGAGCAGTAGTAGCAGAAGGACATGCCAGTTTCCGCCTCTCATGGCAGGAGTCGTGCACATCTGCCATTTCCTTACTGTGACCGTGTCATCCAGCAAGGCCGGTGCGGCTCCCAGCATAAAATAACAATGGCTTAGAAGAAAAGGACAAAAGGAAAATGAACCGATTTCATAAACTACCTCAGTGGAAATGGCTCAGAAAATTAAATCACATACTGTTCAATAACTAGGGAAATTATTTTCCAGAAAGAGTTTGGTCCAGCTTTCATATCACAGGTGCAGGCTTTTTAGAAACTGATTAAATTTCTACGTTAAAATGTTAGTAATGCTTTTCTGATACCTTAATGTATTTTATGCTGATAATGAATTTTCTCTTGTGCTATTGGTTTGACCGTTGTGTGGTTTGGCTCTAGATGCTACATACTCTGCTTCCCATTCCCAATATAGTAAAACTTTGTGTCTCCTGGCCAAGAATCACATTTTAAGTTCTATAAATATTTAAAACAATTACTTTTATTGCCTCCAAGTTGAATATTCTAAATAGCACAATGCCTTTTAAGCTTTTTTCTTCCTTTTAAAAATTAAGATTGCACATAGTGAAACTGCTTAAGTTCTGTGTATACAGTTCAGTGAGCCTTGACAACCATATGCACCTGTGTACCTCATGCCCTTATTAGGATCCAGAACCTAATCATCATTCCAAAACTCCCATTGTGTGCTTCACCACTCATTGTGTCCTTGCACCCCACCAACCCGGGGACCCACTGCTCTGATTCTTATTCCATAGGCTGGTTTTTCCCATTCTAGACCTTTGTGTAAATATAATCACTTTTCAGATATAAACCTTTCTATTTTATTTATGTATCAACTTGTATGTTTTCATAGGTTAATTTGAAAATTTGCAACAATATCTCTTAGAAACAACATGCTGTGGTGAGAACCATTGTTATTTTATAGAAATGTAAACCATCAATTCCACTAAGGAAGCAACCTCCAGGAGTGCAGACTGCCTTTACTTAATTGTGGTCCTACTCTTTTAGGTATTTTTATGCTGTTTTGATAAATACCTTTATGAAATTAGGAAACCAAAACAGATGAAGAAATGTCTTTTCACTGCACACATGGTTTGCTTTTATTGGTCATTGGGAACAGGATTCCTTTAAACTTGATTCTTCTAAAATAGAGTTGAGATAATTCAACAACAAAATAAACACAAATTGACAAAAAATGTGAAAAGATTTTCAGTCTCACTAATAGTTTTTAAATGCAGATTAAAACATTATGCCTCATGTATTTATCTGATGTCCACAATGAGAGGACATAAGAGTGCTTATGCTAATTTTGGGAGTTAAAGTGCTAGGTCATTTCTGTGGGAATAGGTATCAGATTTTTAATATGATTATTTCTTTAGACCAAGGCTATCAATAGAACCTTTTACAATGTTGGGAATGTTCTATATATATTGTGTTCAATATGGTAGCCACTGGCCATGATCAACCACATTTTAGTAGTCAGCAGCTGTGGAGCATTTAAAATGTGGCTAGTAGAGCTGAGAAACTGAATTTTACAATTTTTTATTTCACATGTGGCTAGTGCATACCATATTGGTCATCATAACTAAACCTCTGATTTTTTTAATCATTTATTTTAAGAAAGTTATTAGGGATGTGTACATCTGTATACATAAAGATGTATACATAAAGATGGGTCATAACACCATTCATAATTTTGAACATTAGAAATGTTCAACAGAGGGTATTACTTTAAAGTGTTTTTTTGCCATTTTTTTATATTTATTTTTGAGAGAGAATGAAAGAGAGACAGAGACAGAGTGCAAGCAGCAGACGAGCAGAGAGAGGGAGACTCAGAATCTGAAGCAGGCTCCAGGCTCTGAGCTGTCAGCACAGAGCCTGACATGGCGCCTGAACCCGCTGACTGCAAGATCATGACCTGAGCCGAAGTCAGACACTTAACTGAGCCACCCAGGTGCCCCCAGTTGTGCCATTTTTATGCAGTCATTAAAAAGAAAGGTGAATCTTAATATTAATGTAGGGAAATACCTGTTAAATGAATTAAGCAAGTGTGGTAATATGGCTTATAATAACAGTTGTGTATTTGGGTTTGTCCAGTTACTGGCCAAGTTCCTGAACCCTTAGAATTTCCTAATAAGAGATAAGCGTGTGTTTTGTTGTTTATAAGCAGCCCCTTTCAACCATACACATAGGAGCTTTCCAAAAACCACCTCAAGAATGAGGTCTGATCATCAGAGTTTGGAACTTTCAGCCCCACCCCACACCCTCTCTGGGGAGGGGACAGAGGCTGGAGGTTGAGTTCAGCACTAGTGACCAGTGATTTGACCAGTGGTGCTTACGTACTGAAGTCTACATAAAAACCCCAGGGTGCCTGGGTGGGTCCGCCACTTAAGTGCTCAGGTCATGATCTCACAGTTTGTGAGTTTGAGCCCTGTGTCGAGCCCTGTGCTGACATTTCAGAGGCTGGAGCCCACTTTGAATTCATTGTCTCCCTCTCTCTCTCTGCCCCTCCCCCACCCCTGCTCGCTCGCGCTCTCTCTCTCTCTCTCTCTCTCTCTCTCTCTCTCTCTCTCTCTCACACACACACACACACACACACACACACACACACACACACTGTCTCTCAAAAATAAACATTTAAAAAAAATTTTTAAACAACAAAAGAAGGGTTCAGAGAGCTTTTGAATTGGGTAAACATAGGTGCAAGGAGGGTGACATACTCGGAGAGCGTGGAACCTCAATGCCCCTTCCTGTATACCTTGTCTTGTGCATCTCTTCTATCTGGCTATGCCCAGAGTTTTAGAATGAAACTAGTAAGTGAACTGTTTTCTTGAGTTCTGTGAGCCTCTTTAGCAGAACAATTGCAACTGAAGAAGAAGTCATGGGAACTTCCGATTTATAGCCCATGGGTCAAAAGCAGAGGTGAAAACCTGGACTTGTAGTTGGCATCTGAAGTAGGGGTGGGGTTGGGACCAGGTCCTTAATTTGTAGGATCTGATACTATCTTCAGGTGGAGTGTGTCCAAATTGAGGTAAAATGCAGGACAGCATCTGGTGTCTGCTGTAGAGTTAGAGTTGTTGGTGTAGGGGAAACTCCCACACATCTGGTCACAGAACTGTTCAGTGTATTGACACATGAGAGATGTTTTCCTTTGACAACAGGTTATAGAATAGTGATGATTCCTTTTTTGTTGTTGTTGTAATGTTTATTTTTTTTTTTAGTTTATTTTTTAAATTTACATCCCAGTTAGTTAGCGTATGGTGCAACAATGATTTCAGGAGTGGATTCCTTAACGCCCCTCACACATTTAGCACCCCCATAACCCCTCCAGTAGCCCTCTGTTTGTTCTCGTGTTGTCCCCATCCCTGTCTTTGTATTATTTTTGCTTCCCTTCCCTTATGTTTATCTGTTTTGTGTCTTAAAGTCCTCATATGAGTAAAATCATATGATATTTGTCTTTCTCTGACTGATTTCACTTAGCATAATACCCTCTAGTTCCATTCATGTAGTTGCAAATGGCAAGATTTCATTATTTTTCATTGCTGAGTAATACTCATAGTGCTGCTATAAACATTGGGGTGCATGTGCCTCTTCAAAACAGCACACCTGTATCCCTTGTATAAATACCTAGTAGCGCAATTGCTGGGTAGTTGTAGGGTAGTTCTATTTTTAGTATTTTGAGGAACCTCCATACTGTTTTCCAGAGTGGCTGTACCAGTTTGCATTCCCAACAGCAGTGCAAAAGAGATCCTCTTTCTCTGCAAGTCATGATTCCTTTTAAGTTAAAAACCTATGTAAAAATGTGTCTATACATAAAAGTTTAGAAAGATATGGATGTGATTGCTGGGGATTTTTTATTTATGTTTAATATACTTTTTTGAAGTATAGTTGACCTACAAAGTTATATTAGTTTTAGGTGGGGGCGCCTGGGTGGCTCAGTCTGTTGGGCTTCCAACTTCAGTTCAGGTCATGATCTTGCAGCTTGTGAGTTCGAGCCCCACATCTAGCTTTGTGCTGACAGCTCGGAGCCTGGAGTCTGCTTCGGATTCTGTGTCTCCCTCTCTCTCTGCCCCCCCCCCAATAAATAAACATGAAAACATTTAAAATATATATTAGTTTTAGGTGTACAACATAGTGATTTAACAGTTCCTTACATTACTCAGTTCTTGCCATGATAATGCTTACCATCTGTCAGCATACAAAGTTATTACAATATTATTGGCTGTATTCCCTATGCTGTACTTTTAATCCCCATGCCTTATTTTATAAGTGGAAGTTTGAACGTCTTCATCCTCTTCACCTATTTTACTCATTATCCACTTTTTTTAAATATAGTAAGCACATGTCACATTTATAATCAACAACACATGTTATTCCATTTTGAGAATATAAATAAAAATTGATTCTTTACCACTAGCATGGACTTTTTACCAAACAGAGCACATAAAGCTGACCTTTGAGGATTTGGAAAGAAATGCTATTAAAGGATCTGTGTATGTTTCTCTTCAGGCAGATTCAAGTATCAATAGCTAACGCCCGTTATTCAGTCTGACTGGACTTGTAGCTGAGAAGATAATCCAGGCTCAAGTGGAATTCCAGTTCTCAGCAGAACTCCTAAATCAGGAGTAATGGAGAGGGGGAGGGACAGGAGACAAAAACAAAAACAAGAGTAATGGAGGAAGAAGGCAGCTAAGATTTTTAAAAACAGGCAAAATCTCTTAAGGAAAGCACTGTGTGTGTGTGTTTCAGCAGCATATCTTAGGTATTTGTGAAAACCTAAATGTCGACGTGACTGTCCAGAGGAATGGGATTTTAGCAAACGTTTGAGATGTGCCAGATCTGTGGAACAGATAAGTGCTTCTCAAAGCCTTGGCTGAAGTAAAGGACAAATCTGGTAGCAGATGAGAATTGTTGCTATAATATTAATACAAAGATGCTTTACAGTATCAGAATCTCCAGAACATACTGCATGGGGGTGATCCTTTGAGGAAATCACCTTTTATGGGCTACTTGCCATAGTGGGGTTTAGTCCTCATATGTAAATCCCCTAGATAATTCCTACACGCGCACTAAAGTGTGAGGATCACTGTCTTAAGGCCTTGCACGTCGTCTTCCTTCACTAAATAGCTGTGAACAAATACTATGATTATCTCTCCCATGAAGGCTAGTAATTGATCTTACAAGTTACAGAGAGTTTATCTCATTCATTTATTTATTTTAGAAATATTTGCATTTCTTCCACATGCCAGGCCTTGTTAGAAGCCCTTAAGGATTCAGTGGTAAACAAGATGACAGGGTGTCTCTTCTCTCCTAGCTGCTGTACGCTAGTTGGGAGGTATAAAAAAAAAAAAAAATAAGATGAAGGGGTGGTGTTGGAAGGATGGGAGGACTACTTTAGATTGGCTGGTCAGGAAAAGCCTCTCTGGAGAGGTTGTAGATCAGTAAGACTTGGGAGGGGAAAAGAGTCAAATGTGTGACAGTCGGAGAGGGAGATGTTCCATGCAATGGGAGAAAGTAGTGTATAGCATGAGTCCTTGGCTTCAGCTACTGGGTATATGGTGACACCCATTTACAAATATGGAGAGGATGGGGTGCCTGGGTGGCTCAGTCGGTTGAGCATCCAGCTTCAGCTCAGGTCATGATCTCACAGTTTGTGGGTTTGAGCCCTGCGTCAGGCACTGTGCTGACAGCTAGCCCAGAGCCTGGAAGCTGCTTCCAATTCTGTGTCTCCCTCTCTCTCTGACCCTCCCCTGCTTATACTCTCTCTCTCTGTCTCTCAAAAAATAAATAAACTTTAAAAATTTTTTTTAAAATATGGAGAAGATGGAAGGGCATTGAGTTCATTAGTGCTGTAGTCGTTTAATTCTTTCTATAAACAAAAAAGTTTATTTGTAAGCCAAAATGCAGATGTAGTTACTCTAACGGGTTTGCTCCCTCCTACCAGTTTGCCCATGGTATTCATTTGCGAATAGGTACACCCATAGTACGTGATACAAAAGTCTGTGCTTGGTAAACATGGACTCAGAGCACAAGATTTCTGGGATTTTAAAGTTTATTTATTTATTTTGAGAGAGAGCTCTCGCAGGATAGGGGGTGGGGCAGAAAGAGAGAGAATACCAAGGAGGCCCCTTGCTGCCTGACACGGGGCTTGAACTCATGAACCGTGAGACCAGGACCTGAACTGAAACCAAGAGTCTGGTGCTTAACCGACTGAGCCATCCAGGCACCCCAAGATTTCTGGGATTTTAAAAAATTTTCCTTAGGCTCTGAAAATATAAAGGACTATTCTTTCCTTCAAGACTTTACTCTCTAACCAGGAACCATTATTGAAATACTGTTCAGAACAAATTCTTTATCAGTTATTTCCCTTCCATTTTTCCTAAATCCCATAGTACTTAATCCTTTTGCTTTCCATGTTTCTGACTTCTCATTGCATTATTTTCATAACCATTATCAGTGTTGCTGTAACTGTGGGCCTCTTTGCAGGGAACATTCTTTTGGTTGTTTCCAGAAAGTTTTCAGTAACTTTTCTATAGTGGCCTGCATGCATATTCTATTAACCTTATGAGAAAACTCTGATTTGTTGTTTCCTTTTTAATGGGGATCCTTTCGAACTATGGTTGCCATATTTATTAATTTCTTAAAGTTTACTAGTATTGGATTTAATGAACACTGTTAGCAAATGATTACGTAAAATCCTAGAATTTAAGAATTGGAAGGGACCTTAGATTTCTGATCCTGAGTTTAAGTCGGGGAAATAACTTTTCCAAAATTTTTACTCCCCAAACATTTGGAAGTTAGTGAGATAATTTTATATTGTTTGCTGATGATACAGTTAAAGTGGCATTCAGTGTTCCCTGTGTTTATTAAGGAAGATCACTTGGTTCTCAGACTGTATAGTGCCTAAGAGTCACAGGAAATTTATTAGTCATGCAAAGCCCTGAGAAGTGTCTGATAGCAGAGACTTGTGAGGTGGCAGCCAGGAATCTGCTTTAACATGCATTCCCCAGGTATTTTTAATAAAAGTAGACTGTGGTCACTCTTTGGGAGACAGAAAGCCAGATTGACAGACATAACCAAGATTCCAAACACAAGTATAACCAGTATACTGACTGCATCTAACATCAGAAAAGTTGTCTAATGGGATGTTTTTCTTTTATCCTCCTCTTTGTTCAGGGTCTATAAAAGGTTTGTTGGGCCAAGTTTAAACAGTACTAAAGTAAGTTTATTTCTATTAAATTGAATTTTGGGAAATAGAACTTTCCGAGCTAAGAAACGAGAATCTTTCCAAGATTAGTTTCTTATAGGTCAGTCATCTTTCCCAAGAAAGATAATAAGACTTAGAGGTCAGATTCTAACTACAGCTTAAATCCAGAGAACCTCCCTCCAGATTCCCTAGAAGACTTCTGAAAGTGACTTGTGGAAAGAACAAATGTGTCTGTATGTGTAAAGCAAATGATATTTCAGAGAAAGCATAATTGAAGCTTTTCTTTCCTTTTTAATGATAAAGGAATTCCCTTCAGGATAATTTGCAGGATGGGTGTATCCAGCCCTTTCAGTGTGTAGTTTTTCCATCTCCCACCCCCCAGGTAAGACTGAAGCAGAAAAGTTTTGTTACTTTTAGTTAGTATGTAGCATTTTTAACCTTCTTTTTGACAGTTATGTGATCTCTGACCACAGTGCTTAACTTAGTTTTATTTTGCAGCAATGACTTCACAAAACTGCAGGGGGCAGCAGAGAGCTGCTGATAGATTTATAATATGGAAATTAACCAGCTGGTGTGAACCTCTTGATTTTCTCCTTGTTATCTATTAAACGTATGATCACTGGAGGATTGTTAAAAGAATTTTTAAATGTATTTAATGCAAGTTTTTGTCATTTAATGATAGAAGGGATATACATTTATAAGCTCCAAATTGTTTGTTGTATTCAGTCATCTTAAGAATAGGGAATATTCCTAGCTAGCATTGAAAAGGTGGTGGTTTCATGATTAATGAGGGAATGAAGGAGCACCTTCTGACACTTTTGCCAGTTTACACCAAGATGAAAGTTGTATCAACTTAAATTCTCTAGGATTTTGAGTCACAGTTAGAAAGTTATTCCTCGCACTGAGATTGAAGAGAAATTCACCTGTATCTTCTCCAAGTGACGACCAAGTTGTCTCAGCACCATTTTTATATATTTTTTATCTTACTTTTTTTTTTAATGTAACACAATTTATTTTTTTAACATATGCAATTATTTTCCATCATTTACAATACAGTAGTTACAATGACACTCCAAACAGAAAAGCAAAGTAAAAAATCAAAACCCCCACTTCTATTTCATGTAATTAGACTTATACAGAAATTAGAAGGTTAAGTACCAATTAGTTAATCACCTAATTTCACAGCTATCTGGAGTGGCAATCGTTATATAGCAGCTTATCTATGATACATTCAAGATACATGATACAATTTATTACTTGCCCATAAGCTAAAACACAGCCTGCTTAATACCTTTCCTTAAATTCCACCTCTATACTGCAGTATACTTGAGGTCCATGCAAAAAAGTAGCTACCTTTTATATAGGAAATGGATGATTAAGTCTTTGCCAGCACCATTTTTAAAAGTCTATCTTTGACTCAGTGATTTGATTAAATTTTAATATCAGCTCAGACTACGTTTGTATTTTTTTTCAAATGCTCACCTTCAACCTCTTTGTCAAACTTAGTTTATAGTGGCATCAATAACCAAAGTAACCACATTGAGACATGGGCTAGATCAAATTTTTTTAATGTTTATTTTTGAGAGAGAGAGAGAGAGAGAGAGAGAGCACACACACAAGCAAGCATGGGAGAGGGTTAAGAGAGAGGGAGACATAGCAGGCTCCAGGCTCTGAACTGTCAGCACAGAGCCTGACACAGAACCCACAAACCACAAGATCATGAAGCTGAAGTCAGATGCTTCATGGACTGAGCCACCCAGGCACCCCTCATTGGTGATGTAATTTAAAAAGAACTGGGGAGGAGTGCCTGGGTGGCTCAGCCAGTGAAGTGTCTGACTCTTAAGTTTTGGCTCAGATCATGATCTCAAGATCATGAAATCATGCCCTGTGTTGGGCATGGAGTCTGCTTAAGATTCTCTCTCTCCTCCCTCTGCTCCTCCCCCCTCAAAAAATAAGAAATAACTAGAGAATTGATTAGCTTAAACATACAGAAATGTTTGTTGGGATAGAGTTTTGCGATAAAATACTGCAGAGTCTTTTCATCTTTAGGAAAGTACAGTTCTCTCATGTGAAATTCTTTTATCCTATGATCGAAGAACATCATTCCCTGGGAAATAGAATAAAATAAAAGATCATAGCATACTTATATTTATGAAGGCAAAGAATAGATGTTAAACATTTGCAAATTGAATTGGTCTGTCTTCAAAGAACTCATTTTGCTAATTCAGTAGAAAATGACCTTGGATTAGCTGTAGAACAACTGAAGATCTGTGGTGCAAGTTCTTGATTTTTATCTTTTTTTTTTAATGTTTGTTTATTTTGAGAGAGAGCACATGTGTGTGAGCATGGAAAGGGACAGAGAGAGGAGAGAGAGAGAACTCCAAGCAGACTCCTTGCTATCAGCACAAAACCTGTCACTGGGCTTGAACTCGTGAACCGTTAGATCATGACCTGAGCTCAACCAACAGCCACCCAGGTGCCCTAATAGAGGTTTATTCTTAACATAGGTCTCAAACTAGACTAGAAGTGAGCTCTCTGGGAATAGATGACATATTCTAATGCACTATCATCCTCTTTACAAGTGTCTTAACTCGTGACAGCAAGGGGATTAAAAATATTTTAAAATTTAAATTTAATGTTTTTAAATATAAAAAAATTACTGCCTTTTTAAATGTTAGATAATCTTAGTGTATCATTTTAATATTTCTAATATTTAAACTGCTCCTTAGAAATATTTTTAGTAGTTGCTGAATAAATTATATTATGTATCTTATTAGAGTCTAGGTTAACACTTTGTAATTCCAATAAAATATAGAAATTTTGCTTCAAGATTTGAGTTACCATCTGGTGAGTTACCTTTTATCCCAAAGGATTACCTTTCAGTATGTCTTGTAAAGCAGGTTTGGTAGCACCAATTCTGTCTTTATCGTTGAATGTCTTTATTTTGCCTCATCTTGAGGTATGGTTTTGCTGCATACCGAATTCTTGGTTGACAGTCTTTTTCTTTCAACATTTTGAGTATGTCATCGCATGGATTTCTCTGGTGAGAAACCAGATAATAATAACAGTCTGGTTGTTCCCCTGTACCTGATAAGTTGTTTTCCTTCTGTGTGCAGATTTTCTCTTTGTCCTTCAACATTTTGACTCTGGTGACTCTAGTTATAGATCTGTGTACTTGGGGTTCATTGAGCTGCTTGGATCTTTAACATTTTTCATCAACATTTTGAAGTTTTCAGCCATTATTTCTTCAAATATTTCTTCTGTCCCTTTTCTGGAACTCCCAACATGTATATTGTGAGGACTCTGCATTTTTTCCCATCTTTTTTCTGCTCACAGTTCTTCAAATTGGGGCTCTATTGCTCTACATTCAATTTTACTTAATTTTCATTCCAATTCAAATCTCCTTTCTATGAATGTTTCATTTCAGTTATTGGATTTTTCAACTTTGTTTTTTCCTTTTAAATAACTTTTATCCTTTTGTCATGGTTCTCTTTTTTTAATCATTGTCATGCTTTCATCTTAAGTCTTTAAACACAATTTCCTTTAGTTCTTTGAACATGTTTATTTATAGCTGCTTTCAAGTCTTTGCTAGATCTAAAATCTGTGGATGTTCAGATGTTTCTGTTTACTGCCCTTTATTTTTTCCTGGTTGTGGGTCAAACTTTTCTGTCTTTTTGTATATCTTACGTTTTTCATTAAAACTGGACGTGTTAAGTAGTAACGTAGCAGCTCTGGATTCTGGCCTCTTCCCACTTACCACCACCTTCCCTGCTTGCACTATTTTTATTTTTGCTTTTTGTGAACTTGTTTAGTAATTTACCTTGACTTAAGCTGTACGGTACATTTCTCTTGGAGTCTGTGGCCACTGACAGCTCTGCTCAGCTGGGAGGGGGAGGGTGTTTTTGTTTTTGTTTTTTGTCCTTTTCTTGTATTTTTAAGTATGGCTTTCTTGGGGCTGCTCCTGTTTCTGCTCGGCTTAGTGGTCAGCCAGAAACTGATAAGAGATTATGTTCAACAGCTCAAACCAATAAGGCTTCCACCTACTGATCTGTGTGTGGATTTAAACATGTATTACAATTTTAGGGAATTTTCAAGTTGGCCCCAGCTGGGCACTCTGATGTCCCCTCAGCACAAGGGTGCAGGTTCCTGGTAGGACAAGCGTGTGTGGATAGCTTTGGTCCTCTTCATTCTCACACGCACCCCATCTCCAGTCTATCAGAGGTACGAGGAGAGCTTATCAAGTACCTCTGTCACTGCCTCTTCTATCTCCCTGTTACATTTGTTTTCCCATGGGTCCCTTATTTGCCCAGCCAGGGCCACAACCACAGATTAGTAGAGCCCCGGACCTTTCCTGTAGATGTACCACTCAGGTTGCTGCTGGTTACTGACAGTACCGCTGGGCGTGGATGATCTCACCCTTGGTTTTGAACCAGATCCGTCTCCTCAGGCAGTGGCACTGCTGGTTACTCATGGCCTGCCTTGCTGTATTACAACTACGACATCAAATGATGGGAGGAAGAAGGAGCAGATCCGTGCAAACAGGCCACGGATTTCACGGCTATGTTCTGAAGTTCAGTAGTTTTTCATGAGGGTTACTCATTTTGCTGTAAACTTCTGGTCAGTTTTTAGGACACCGAAAAGGTTGGTTTTAATCATTTTGTTCATATCAGAAGTCCGATCTAGTATTGAATTTTGATATGTGTAAATATTTATACATTAACATTAAACCAGAAAGGATGAAGAAAAAATGAAGCCTTAAAATGGATTACAAATAGAATGAAATTAATATGATTATATCAAATTGATCACATAGAGAAGGTAATTCTAGTCAACTTTGGGCATAGCACTCTGGCTGTTTACCCTTAGTAGGATATATTTTAAAGTTACAAAAAACTGCAATGAGGAAAGCCTGGGTGATTCAGTCGGTTAAGCATGCACGTCTTGATTTTTCTCACAGTCATGAGATTAAGCCCTGCATCAGGCTCTGTGCTGAGCTCAGAGCCTGCTTGGGATTCTTTCTTGCCCCCTCTCTCTGGCCCTTCCCTGCTTGCACACATGTTCTCTCTCTTTCTCTCTCTAAAATAAAAAATTAATTTTGAAGTCGGACACTTAACTGAGCCACCCAGGTACCCCTAATTTTAAAAATTTTAAGAAGAACTACAATGAAATCTTGAACTTTACATAGTAGGTTCATTATAAGTACTAATATTCGTGTAGTAATTTCAGAACTTTTCTGTTGATTTTAGGATAGAGCAAATGAGTAAATATATTGCTGTTACTGGGACCCTGAGTTTTCAGTGTGGGAGAGTGCGGAAGAATCTGGGGGTGTTCACTTATATGACTACATACAAGATTTCATATTTATGTATTCTTTGACTCATGGGGATTTTTGGAGGTTTTTTACTTTTTTAAAGTTGTATCTCATGGGTTTCTTACTAAGAAGTCCTAAAAGCAATTACTCAGTAGTAACAGGGAACATACTAGCATGGTTTCTAAATACCATTCCCCATCAGAAGGATCCAGAACTCCTCGGGAAAATGGCTGATTCCAAGGCTGGAGCAGGCATAGTAGAAAGTATCACATCTGGAATACAGTATACACTCGCAGCAAAGTCCACCCTTAGGAGGACGGACCCAGGTAAAGGCTCCTGCAGCTCCTAGAAGTGAGCTGGGAGATTTAGGGAATCCTGGAGCCTGGTCTAAAAGAGTCTCTTAGGAGGAAAGTTTCAGTCAGCCAAGGGCCTGGACAGGGGCCGCTCTTGCCTTGGTCTGAGGGCTGCACAGTGTTTTATATTTTATAACCCGCTGAGGCATTAAGTAACATTCCAAACGTTCTGCAGTGTTTATACATACATATATATGTATGTATATGTATAAAATCTGTGAGGAAGAATTGAATCCCCAAGTTAGAGGTAACAATGTATCTATATGTATAAAATCGGTGTATATGTATAAAATCTATGAGGAGAATTGAATCCCCAAATTAGACATAACAATGTACAGTGCATTCAAAGAAAGGTCATGCAGGGAAGGAAGCAAAAGGTGGCTCTGGGGAGGACATACAGTTTGTGTGACTTTGAAAATCAGAAAATTTGGTTTGGGCAGTTGGTAAGAATATACAGAAGAGAAACAAATGCAGTCCAAGGTGTGGATGCATATACACAGGAATCGAATGTAGGATAATAAGCCTGGTGGGTGTTGAGAGACTGTGAAGAGATCAGACTGTCTAGAGGACTTGTGTTGGGTGGTAAAAGGAAGTAAGCTTGAGTAGATTGGAATACAAGTTTGACGTAGTGTTAAAAAAAAAAAGAAAGAAACCAAGAAATAGCGGAATCTTGATTTTCTTACCTATGAAATGGATTGTTTAATACTTTCATGCTCACATCTGAGAATTGCCTTGCAAAAAAGCAAATGACCTAATATATGTGACTGCAGATTTTAAGAAGTAACATGCTCTACTGATACAAGTTATGTTAAATTTTGAACACCAGGCTGAAAAGTTTGCAGCTGTGGTAATAACTGTTGAAATAAACTGCATTCATCAAGAGCATTGTCTCTCTTTGGGGTTTTCCTTGACAGATCCTGTGATGATTTACAATGCAGAATAACGTCACTGTTTCTTCCTGAGTTTTCAGTGCTGGGGAGGAGTACTGAGCAGAGAATCCTGTAAAATTTCTTTGGTTTCCATTGTTATGGAAATAGAATTCTAGGGCAGATGTTTCTCTGTGAGGCCTCTGGAATGTGTTAAAAGACCTTGTGGAAAGGCACCTGGCTGGCTCAGTCTGTAGAGTATGCAAGTCTTGATCTCTGGGGTTGTGAGTCCAAGCCCCACATTGGGCATAAATATTACTTTAAGGGATACCAAGGCAGCTCAGTTGCTTAACCGTCCGACTTCAGTTAGGTCATGATCTCACAGTTTGAGCCCCCCTCATTGGGCTCTGCACTGATAGCTCGGAGCCTGGAACCTGCTTCAGAGTCTGTGTCTCCCTCTCTCTCTGCATCCCCCCTGTTTGTGCTCTCCCCCAACCCCTCTCTCTCTCTCTCTCTCAAAAAAAAAAAAAAAAAAAAAGAAAGAAAAAAAGAGAGAGACATTGTAGAGACATATGAGAGGGCTCCTAACCACATTATGTGTGCATTTTACCAGAACCTGGAACAGTTTGAACCTGATAATGCTGCTGAATGTCAGCACCAGCAGCTCATTTATGTGTATGTGTTCTTGGCATTTAGCATGCTAAATAAGACTCACGATAAAATCTGTGCTTGGATTCCAATAATATTACACAGTATGAGTGCCATCTTTTGGAGAAAGAGAATGTTCCAGCAGCAGTGTAAACCCTAGTCTTTGTACTGAGATCAAGTTAGTCTCTTGGCACAGCTGGGAGCAGTGCAGCATTTTCCTAAATGTGCTATTTTTAGCTGTTTCCAAGGAGATATTCAGCATGATATTGATAATTGCATTAATCCTCAATTTACACAATCGGTGGAAGCAGCAGCTCTTTTCCAGTGTTTACTCCTTAATGGGTCACTGAGTTGTGATTTGTCGGCTGAAAAAATAAAAAGCCTTCCTTTGAATAATTGGCTGCAGAAATATCTGGATCTCTTCCCTTTGCCAGTTCAACTTTTAGTCCTGGTTACAAAGACACTGAGCATAGCATAATGTTTAAACTTGTGGAATCACTATGTTGTACACCTGAAACTAATGTAACATTGTGTGTTAGCTACACTCAGGGAAAAAACAGTAATTTAAAAGAGACACTGTGAGCTTTCCCAAGACTGCCTGCTCAAGCTGACCATCAATGTGCACACGCACAACACCCTACACGAGTGTGATCTGGCAGTCTGAGCGATTCATCTGTGTTCATAAAATATTCCTGATGCGTTTGCAATGGAGAACAGATTATAGATCAGAAAGTAGCTTGAAATTAGAGTTAAAACAGAGAACACTGAAAATTCAGGGTGGATATTAAACTCTAGTAACTTGGTGAGTCATTGTTCTCCAAAGAATTTTTTGTTATTTTTTGAAATAGCCTTTTTAAAATCTATTAAAGACTTTTAGGACCTGTGATATATTTATTTGTATGATTATGTGATTTTCTCTATTAACTTATTAATATGCTACTTTGCAATAATATGTGTTCTAATATCATACTTTTCACTGTTAGAACCTAATTGGCCAATTAGCATTTTGTGTATGTGAATTTAAAACTGACCATGAATTTGCTATTATTTATAGGGTTTTAATTTTACCTTAATTAAAATTGTTTTCTAATTTTTTAATTTTTTTTAATCTTTTTTTTTTTTTTTTTCATACCCCCTTCCTTCATGTCTCCCAGCCCCTAAACCACCTCTGGCAGCCACCGATCTGTTCTGTGTATCTATGAGCTTGGAATTTTTTTGTGTTTTATTTTTTAGATTCCACACATAAAAATCATATTTATCTTTTACTGACTTCATTTAGGGTAATGCCCTCGAGATCAATCCATGTTATTGCAAATGGCAAGATTCCATCTTTTTATGGCTGAATAATATTCCATCATGTGTGTTTATAGATCACCATTTCTTCTTCTTTTTTCCTTTCTACTAGGCAAAGAACTTTGTTAACCTTCTTTCAAACTTTATTCTCAGGCTTTTTCAGCTTAATTCACTGCAAAGAATGAATTGCATATAAGCAAAAACTAAAAACTGCAGTACCCAAGGGGCTGGGGCTTAAAAATATTAAGAGATCCATGAACAGAATTTTAAAAGGCAGTCATAATATAAAACAGCAGCTCTGAGTAACTTCTTCAAGTTTTATCTTCTTCAGAAGTTGACTCAGCTTGGTTTGCTTCATTGTTGGAAGCTTCATCAAAATTCTCCACAAGATCTGGACCTTCATCCTCCTCCTCCTCCTCCTCTCCAGTAGGGAGTGGTGCTTCTCCATCCACAGACTGTGTGGGCAGAGCTTTAACCAGCCTTCTTGAACGAGTCCGACAGGCTGCACCACTTTGGTTTAAGATCCTGGGAAGCATTTGTCAGCCCCTTTGTCTCCGCACACCCAGGGATGGTGAGAGGCGTTCACTGCCAAGGATAGCTGGACTTCAGGGTTGCTAAAGTGGACCACAGTTCCTTGGTTTGTGAACACATTCACTTCTTCAGTACCGGAGATACTGTTTACCCCTAACTTCTTTAAGGAGACCTAAAGTTTGCTTTAGAACTGCTCAATGAACCACCTTCTTTCAGTGAGCTACACACTTGTGCTTTCAGTTTAGCAGGGTTCCTTGTTTGTGATAGTTTCTTTCACCTTGTTAGAGCAGAAGTGGAACCGAGCAGGGGACTAGGGTTGGCACTCAGTGGGTCTCAGCCAGAGTAGGTGAGACAAGGTGGTCACATGTGGGAGTGCTAGGTGGCAGCTAGAGGGAGACTGGAATAAGCCTGCTCCACAACTTCTTTATCCCTTCGTCAGCTGACCAACACTTAGGTTGTTTCCGTATCCTGGCTGTTGTAAGTAATGCTGCAGTGAGCTTAAGGGTGCATATATCTTTTCAAGTTACTGCTTTCATTTTCTTTGGCTAAATACCCAGAAGTGGAATTGCTGGGTCATATGGTAGTTTCCATTTTTAATTTTTAAGGAACCTCCATACAGTTTTTCATAGTGATTGTGCCAAGTTACATTCCCACCAACAGTGCACAAGGGTTCTCTTTTCTCCACATCCTCAACATTTGTTGTTTTTTTAAATAATAGCCATTCTAGCAAGTGTGAGGTGGTATTTCATTGTGGTTTTTATTTGCATTTCCCTGATGATTAATGAATGTCTTTTCATGTATTTGTTGGCCATCTGTATGTCTTTGGGAAAATGTCTGTTCACATCTTCTGCTCATTTTTTAATCTGATTGGTGTTTTTGCCATTAAGTTGTATGAGTTCTTTATATAGCTTGGATATTAACCCTTTATTAGATATATAATTTGCAAACATTTTCTCCCATTTGACCGGTTGCCTTTTCATTTTGTTGATGGTTTCCTTTGCTGAGCAAATTTTCAGTTTGATGTGGCCCCAATTGTTTATTTTTGCTTTTGTTGCCTTCACTTTTGGTGTTAGGTCTTGCTGATGATTTTGTGAACCTAACTCAAGGAGCTTACTGCCTGTGTTTTCTTCTAGAAGTTTTTATGGTTTCAGGTGTTACATTAAAGTCTTAATCCATTTTGAGTTAATTTTTGTGTACAGTGTGAGATAGTGATCCAGTTTCATTCTTTCACAGTGTGGCTGTCCAGTTTTCCAAACACTGTCTATTGAAGAGACTGTCCTTTCCCCGTTGTATATGCTTGGCTCTTTTGACTACATATGCATGCATTTATTTCTGGCCTCTGTGTTCCATTGATCTGTGCATCGGTTTTTATGCTAATACCACGCTTTTAATTACCATAACTTTGTAATATAGCTTGGAATCAGATCATGATGCCTCCAGCTTTGTTGTTCTTTGTCAGGGTTGCTTTGGCTCTTCAGGGTTGAAATAACTTTTTTCTTTTCGAGTATAGTTGACACTATGTTACATTAGTTTCAGGTGTACAACATAGTGATCCAACAAGTTTATGCATTATGCTGTGTTCACCATAAGTGTAGCTATCATCTGTGGCCATATGTTGCTATTATAATATCATTGACTATAATCCTCATGCTGTGCCTTTTAATCCTGTGATTTACTCATTACATAACTGAAAGCCTGTATTTCCCTCTCCCCTTGACCTTTTGCCCAACCCCCCACGCCCGTCCTCATTGTCAGCTGCCAGTTCTCTGTATTTATAGGTCTGATTCTGCTTTTTGTTTGTTTATTCGTTTTTGTTTGCTTAGGTTCCACTTATGACTGAAATCATATGATTTGTCTTTTTCAGTCTGACTTACACCACTTAGCATAATACCTGCTCAGTCCATCCATATTGTCTCAAATGGCACTATCTCATGCTTTTTATGTCTGCGTGATATCCCACTGGGTATATATAACACATCTACCTTATCCATTATTTCTTGATGGAACTTAGGTTGCTTCCATAGCATGGCTGGTTTTTGAAAACCTCCACACTGACTGTACCCACCAACAGTGTACAAGAGTTCCTTTTCTCCACATACTCACCAACACTTATTATTTCTTGTGTTTTTTATTTTAGCCATTCTAACAGGTGTAAGATGATGTCTCATTCTGGTTTTGATTTGCATTTCCCTGATGATTAGTAATATTGAGCATCTTTTATGTGTCTTTTGGCCATCTGTATGTCTTCTTGAAAAAACTTTTAGCTGAATTTGTTACGGAGTTTTCTTTGCTTCCAGCATCCAACTCTCCTTCCTAGCTGGAAGAATTCTTCTGCATTGTGGTCTTGTTCAGTGGTCATACCCCATGTTCCTCATTTCATTCTCTGACAGCCAAGACATGTGAGCTATGCTTGGCTCATTGGATGCTTCTAAGAAAGACTTTGAATTTTGGTTGGGGCAAAGAAAAGGAAATAGTTAGGTTTTATTTGCTCCTGTTACAGCTCTTCCACTAATAGACAGTTAGGGGGAGCCTAACCAAGCATGGGTGCTTGGGTGGCTCAGATAATTAAGCATCTAACTCTTGCTTTTGGTTCGGGTCATGGTCTCATGGTTCATGGGTTCAGGTCTGCATCCAGGTCTGTGCTGATGATGCAGAACCTGCTTGAGGTATTCCCTCTCTCTCTCTCTCTCTCTCTCTCTCTCTCTCTCTCTCTCTCTCTCTCTGCTCCTACCCCTCCCCCACCCCACTCACTCTCTAAAAATAAATAAATAAACAAAATAAATAAATAAAAGACAGTTAATGCTTTCTTTCTTCTTGACTTAGCAGAGCTGCCTTGAATCCTGTCCATTTTCTAAGCCTGTGTTTTAGGCCTCCCAGTGATTCTGTGAGTGCCCACTATCATTCCAATGAATCTTCCCTCTTTAAACTTTTTAACCTAAGATACAGTCTTTTTGCTTGCATCCACAAATTGTGATACCATAGAGAACATTACAATCCAAGCACCTCTCTCCTAGCTAGTACTAGGGAAGTATGACCACATTTTTAATTTTGATTCCCATCACCACCACCCATATTATTTTCTTGTATTCCCTTAGAAGAGCCGTGCTCCAGGTAATTCTATCTTAGAATGAATTATTGTATCTGTCGTATATCTGGTGCATAGTAGATACCATAAAAATGAGATTCATTTTATACCCACCTTTTAGTTTCTGTACTGAACTCCATCATCTCGGGTATAGTAATGCATTTGGGAAGTACCCTGGTCTCAACAGCATATTTTTAAATCTATAGAGACGTATTTTTACTTTGGTTCCTAATCTTTTTTTTTTAATGTTTATTTTATTTTTTTGTTTGAGAAAAAGAGAGAGTGTGTGTGCAGGGGAGGGGCAGAGAGAGGGGGAGACACAGAATCCGAAGCAGGCTCCAGGCTCTGAGCTGTCAGCATAGAGCCTGACACGGGGCTCGAACCTACAAACCATGAGATCATGACCTGAGTCGAAGTTGATGCTTAACCCACTGAGCCACCCAGCTGGCCCCCTAATCTTTTTTTATATATACATTTTTTTAAAGCTATCTATCTGTCTGCCTATTTATCTACAGAGAGAGAGAGAGAGAGACAGAGAGAGAGAGACAGAGAGAGAGAATATGAATATCCCAAGCAGATTCCACACTGTCAGCACAGAGCCCAGCACAGGGCTAGATCTCATGAACTGTGAGATCATGAACTGAACCAAAATACAGAGCTAGACACTTAACTGACTGAGCCACCCAGGCGTCCCTCTTGGTTCCTAATCATAAGAGTCCCAGTTGTTTAGGCTCCAGGCTTTTCCTGTGCATGAAATACCCTGCTAACCGTATTTCCTTTGTTTGAAGTTTTTTAATCAGAAGCTCTGGTCATGATCCCAGGGTCATGGGTTCAAGCTCTGTGTCAGGCTTTGCGCTGAGCACAGAGCCTGCTTAAGATTCTCTCTCTCTCTCTCTCTCTCTCTCTCTCTCTCTCTCTCTCTCTCCCCCCCCCCCCTCCCTCCCTCAGAAAAAATGAAAACAAAAGAACCAAGGAAGAAATTTTTGTAGATTCATCCTCACTCTCTCTCAAGGTCTTTCAGGAGGTGTCAGGCAGGCACTTCTGCCAGTTCTGAAAGCAAAGCACATAGGGACTCAGCATGTGCCATCTTTGCAGCGTAACATTCACTCTGCCTTTGACTATGATGGGTGGTTGGCCATCTGTGTGAATTTCTGAGCTGTTAGAAGCAACTCAGAAATGAAACCTTATTTATCTGTTTCTTCAGACTTCCTTGTGTTAGCCTGTTAACAGGATATTGCCCTGACCCTCCAAGTGGGGCTTCGTTCCCTGTAATGCACTCTGCCAGCATTCCGTGGGTCTTCTTCATGATGTAAACCACACTTTAGTTCAGTATATATTAAATTACTTATTTTACAGAAAATTAATAGCTCATATTTATTGAGTCCTTATTTTCCAGGCACTGTTTTGGGTGCTTTATGCACATTATCACATTAATCCATGAAACTATAAAGCCTCGTTTTTTAGAGGAAGAAACTAAGGCTTAGAATGATCTGGAACTTGTCCAAAATCGTGCATTTAATAAGTAGCAGCTTCAGAATTTGAATTTGCAGTGGTATGCATACCAGTGGGTATGTTGTTTAGTTTTATTTAGAGTAAAGAGAAATTAGATGATACCTAATTACTATTCCACCCAGAAGATGTAAACACAGGAAACCCAGGTTTTGTTTTAAACATCAAGAATGCAATTGATGATGAGCCAGATGATCATGTGTTTCTCTGTCTGTTTGAGATTTAGATAAAACTAACCAAGTTCTCAAAAGTCAAGTTGAAAAAAAACAAAATCAGTTACTGCCTGTTAAAAGCCTAATGAAAGCTAACCTTTTTGCCCACTTATATTATGAGAAATGATGGAATTGTCTGATCTCTTGCAGAAGAGAAGAGAAGAGAGCACTAGACTAAAGGAGGAGGGGAACGCGCAGTTTAAGAAAGGAGGTAAGGTGGGGCGCTTGGGTAGCTCAGTCGGTTAAGCGTCTGACCTTGGTTTTGGCTCAGGTAATGATCTCACAGTTCATGGGATTGAGCCCCACATTGGGCTCTGCGTGCTGACCGCGTGGAGCTTCCTTTGGATTTTCTCAGCCTCTTCCCTCTCTCATAAATAAACATTAAAGAAAAGGAAAGAGAGAGAGAAAGAAAGGAAGGCCTCTGTCTCCGCACTGATGTCCAGTCCTTTGTGTCCTCATTCTGTTTTAGAGTGTAAAGAAGCACCAGAGAACATTTGGAACAACTGGCATACCTAAACTACTAACAATACACTGTTGCTTCCCAGCAACTTGGAATTTTTTCACTCAGTCAGGTCATTCTCACCTGATGGCGATCAACTACCCCATGTCTCTTGGCACAGGCATTCTTTTTCTTTTCTGTAATCCGCTGAGGAGGGCAGACTCCTCAGCTGATGCATTGGAAAACTATTGTGTAAGGTTAAAAGACTGCTGCCTTCATTGATATAAAAACAGGGTCCCCATTCCTCAGTTGTACAAATGCCGTAAAACCTTGCCCAGTGGTTCCAGTGTGGTCTAGGGGAGTATTTTGCTTGTACTTTGGCTGGTCTTTCACATGCCTTTTTCTTTGGCTGCCTTAAGTATAGAGATGTTCTCCATGTCCTGCATTTTTTACATTTGCTTAGGAATAACTTGGGTTCATTCAGATACTTTGGGGGAACTATTTGATCTTACGGTACCAGTCTATCACATATATAAAATGTATATGCTTTAGAAAACTAGGAGTAGTGACATTTTCCTCTAGTTATTTTTAAGGTTAAATTTTTTTCTTGTTTCTGTTTAGTCATCACTTTTTTTTCTAAGAGAGCTAATGTTTCTAATTTTGAAAACATATCTCTTTCTATTTTAGTGTTAAATATTTCAAACCTGAGAAAGGAGTGAACAGGCAATTTTCTTTTAGTGCCCTGACCATGTAATTCTGCGTATGGCGGTGAATAAATAAATTTATCACCATTTTCTCTTTAAGGTCTTTTGTCAACCACTGATTTTTACATTGTTGCTTTTAGCTCCATAAAATGTTTCTACAAACATTTCAGAGAAACAGTTTTGGCCAGGTGACTCCATAAAAGCACAATGTCTTTAATGAAAATACATACATAGAGTTTTTTCTTCTATCTTAAGGCATTAATCCCAGACTTTAGTCTTTTTCATCTGTCCAGTTCTCTAATCCCCTTTCAGTATTTCTTACTATAAATGTGTAAGCCAAGTGAAAGTTAAACATACAAAATGTTCTATTTGAGACTTCTGTTTTGCGAATGGAAAGCTGTGCATTCTGAGATACTATGAAATACAGGAATACCAGGCATAAAATCATAATGACCTCTCATTTTTTACCTTCAGATTATATAGAAGCTGAGAGTTCTTATAGTCAAGCCCTTCAGATGTGCCCATCTTGCTTCCAGAAAGACAGGTCTATTCTGTTTTCAAATAGAGCTGCTGCAAGGATGAAACAGGTATGTGTTTTTAACCTTTCTTTTTTCTTTTTTAAATGTTTTTATTTATCTTGAGAGAGAGTTAAGAGCATATGCACACAGGGATGGGGCATAGAGAAAGAGAATGCCAAGCAGTGTCAGTGTGGAGCCCAACCCAACATGGGGCTCGAATTCAGGAACCATGAGATCATGACCTGAATTGAGATAAAGGGTCAGGCACTTAACCAACTGAGCCACCCAGGTGCCCCTTTTTAAGAAGCACGTGAACTTTCAGTGTTCTCGTAGCTTCTGTTTTAATACTGGCATAGGGGCTGCAACCCTTGATCTCAGTGTTGTGAGTTCAAACCCTACCTTGGATGTAGAGAATGCTTAAAAATAAAAACCATTAAAAACAAATAACTGGCATAGGGGCTCAGAGTTGCCTCCATTGTCCTGCCCATGTATTTCCCTGATGTAAAGGGCACAGGGAAGATAGAAGAGTATTTGGGAGCACCTGGGTGGCTCAGTCCGTTGAGAATCTGACTCTTTGATTTCGGCTCAGGTCATGATCTCACGGTCTTGGGATCGAGCCCTATGTCCGGCTCTACGCTTAGTGCGGAACCTCATTGGGGTTCTCTCTCCCCCTCTCTGTCTCTCTGCCCCTGCCCTGCTTGCATGTATTCATTTCCTCTCTCTCTCTCAAACATTAAAAAAAAAAAAAGAACAAGAAAAAACTTGAGTCAGATTACTCTTAACATTCCTTGTTGGAGAGGTTGACCACGTTCATGGGAGGAAGACTGACAAAGACTCCACCGATCTAGGGCAGCTTAACCAAGCGCTGTATGTCCTAGAATAGCTGCAGACAGTTATTTTAGGCCTCTGAAATTCTAGATAAAGACTCAAAGGGACAGGGAAACATTGGTTAAAACTCTAGACTTCAAAATAGTTATTCCTAGGATTCTGATTTTCTGTCAGAAGTATGGACACAGGCAGAAATGTCCAACAGTAAAGACGAGAGAAGCCCATATGTGTAAAATAAGTGTCAGGGAAAGTTCAGATGCGTTCTGTATGTCCAGAGGTTTGAGAACCTCATACCACAGAGTGACTATAGAGAAGGGCATGGCTGTATTTGTTTTGTGTTATGTTGATATTATAAGTTAGATTTCTTGTTGATTTTTCTGCTATTTCTGTTTAGTCAACGTAGTCTACTTTATTTTATTTTTTTTAATGTTTTATTTATTTTTGATTCAGAGAGAGACAGAGCATGAGAGGCAGAGGGGCAGAGAGAGAAGGAGACACAGAACTGGAAGCAGGCTCCAGGCTCTGAGCTAGCTGTCAGCCCAGAGTCTGATGTGGGGCTCGAACCCACAAACGTGAGATCTGACCTGAGCTGAAGTCAGAGGCTTAACCGACTGAGTCACCCAGGCGCCCCCAACATAGTCTACTTTAGTGGATTGAAATGATTGTGAGAGTTTTGAAAAAAGTGATACCACTTGTTTAAAACTCTGGCTATTTATATATATCTAAAGCTCAAGGAAGGGGTTAGTTAGCATACCTTTGAGCATTCACAAAACATGGTCAAAGTTGGCTTCAGTGGTTTTTTGTTTGCTTGACTCAGGTATTTATGTCACTTTCTCTTGTTGCTTGAAATTCTCCAGTGCCTCCACCAAAGTCACTTTGGATGACTAGGGTTGTGTGTGTGTGTGTGTGTGTGTGTGTGTGTGTGTGTTGGGGGGGTAGGGTGGGGAGTACTTTAATAATTGGACAAGAAAAAAGGTAGTTTTTTTTGTACATTTTATTAGGATTCAGTTTCCAAGATGAAGTGTTTTTAGAGTGATTCACATGGTGTGGTAAAAGAAAGAATTCTAGAGTATACATTTTGTGTTTGAAGAAATAAAATAATTGTTTTAAGTTTACTTAGGACAATATTCATTAATATATTTCTACCAGTAATCTGAATTCACTCCTAACAGTTTTTACACTTAGCTGGAAGGATCTTTTGCTTTTGCTTCTCAGGGACGTCTTGCCACATTCTCAGACTGAAAATGGTCTTTGTGAAAGGAGATCAAGGGTATCTTGAATTCTAGAGAAAAGGCTTCATACCCATTTGGCTCCTGATATTTGGAATTCTTTGTTTCCATAGTTGCCAAGTTATTAAGATTGCCTAGGTTGAACTAGCATAATCAACCAGGTTCTTGGAATTAGGAAAATGTTTGGTCTTGCTAGCCTCTTATCTATCACATCTGAGAAGAACTCAAAAGAGAGTTGCTTTATGACTATTTTCCTGTACAAAGGATAGGTTTGTTAGCGCAGTTGTTTATTAAGTTGTACTCTTAGTATTTTAAGAAAATTCTAAAATTAGAGACATGAAAACTCCCACAATTAATGCACTATAGTGATATAAAGAAGTGATATAAAGAGCATATTCTGAGGTTTTCAAGAAGTGGTGGCTTACCTGCTTTAAGAAGAATTTCTCAAAGGCACATTTACAGACTCAGCATTCCTGACTGAGCAGTGCTGACCAGGCTTTACGTATCAAGCCTGGGGAGTAAAGGCAAACTGGAGTTAGGGCAGAGACTCAGCACTAGGCCTGGCTACACAAGAGCAGACAAAGCCCGAAAACTATAGGCCCTAAGTTTTAAAACCGCTCTTATACAGTATATACATTGTGGTGTGTGTGTGTGTGTGACTTCTGTTAGTTATGAAATGATGGCAAATAGGTTCTGATTTTTTAATTGTACAGCACTTTAAAAAAAACTTTTTTTAGCATTTTATTTTTGAGAGGGAGGAACAGATTTCGAGTGGGGAAAGGGCAGAGAGAGAGGGAGACACAGAATCTGAGGCAGGCTCCAGGCTCTGACCTGTCAGCAGAGAGCCCGATACAGGGCTCGAACCCACAAACTTCGAGATTGTGACCTGAGCTGAAGTCAGATGCCTACTTGACTGAGCCACCCAGGCACCCCTAATGCATGGCACTTTTGACTGCCATTCTTAGCAGGAGACAACACCTGGGTCCCCTGAGGTGTTAGTAGACTATGAGCCTCAAACAAACAATTCCACAGTAAAATGCCATAATTTCTTGATCTGCAGGGGCTGGTTGTTGATAAGATGCATTGCAACCTAGAGGTTTCTTAGGGACACAAAGAATACCACCACCACAACTATACACATAAGTTGTAAAGATTTATTACTCCTATTTCAGAAACTTTAAAATATGAAATTGTGAGGGGTGCCTGGGTGACTCAGTTGGTTAAGCACCAGACTTCAGCTCAGGTCATGATCTCACAGTTTGTGAGTTTGAGCTCCGCGTCAGATTCTGTGCCAACAGCTCAGAGCCTGGAGCCTGCTTCAGATTCTGTGTCTCCCTCTCTCTCTGCCCTTCTCCTGCTTGCACTCTGTCTCTCTGTCTTGCAAAAATAAATAAACAGATTTTTAAAAATTTAAAGGAATATATGAAATTGTGTGTTTTAGATTTATAGAAATATGGTGAATTAGGAAAATACTGACTTAGACAAAAAATAGAGATATTTTTACTGCAGGACTTCATAGAGCTTTTAATATGTAAATTGTTATGATGAATATTGGAAGAGATATAATATAGTTAGTGTCTCCCAGATGACTCTGGAACCTTTTTTATTTGTTGTGGGTAAAATGCAAGTAACAACTGACCATTTTAACCATTTTAAACTGTACAATTCAGTGTGATTAAATATGTTCACAATATTATGTAACCGTCACCACTGTCTGGTTTCAGAACTTTTTTGTGACCCCAAAAGGAAATCCTGTACCCACTAGACAGTCACTCTCCCCTCCTGGAATTGTTTTTGATTGAATTCTGAAACTCAATTTGATAGACATTGCTCTGAAATATTGTGTAAACTATTTAGTGTTTTCTACAGTAGGCATTATGGGAAGTATTGAACTTTTTTTAATTAAAAACTTCTGATTTGGGGGAAAGAGACGTTGCTTGAAGAGTTAAATAGGTTCGTGTCAGAGCTAGAATTCCAGTGTAGTTCTTCTGACATCCAGTGTTCTTTCCGCCATGCCACCCTTCTAGATTCAGCAAGTTCAATTGGTTAGATATCTTATTTCATGAATTGTTTTGTATTTTTATTTCATCAGTGGATAAATTAAGATTTATAACCAAGACTAATGATAAACCACAGTGTGTCTCTCTAAAGTATACTTTCTATATACTTCTGTACACTTTGTAGAAGATACCACTTTGGGTGTGAGAATACGACAGCTAGGCAAAGAGAAGAGTTATTAACAGTTATTCATGTATCAATTATTTGCCCTGCTTATTGATCACAACTTTTTCTCAGTATCAGCATTCTAACGTGAAGTGCCTTGCAAATATAATAGGTCAATTGCAACAATCCTTAAAGGTGTTAGGAAGAAACTATGAATCATTTGTTTCATAGAAGGCTTTCACATCAGAGCTGTTACCATTAGTTTGAATTTTAGCTTGTAAATATCATGTGTGTTTTCACGTGATCAGTCTTTGAAGAGTATTGTGCATCTCTATAAGCAGTTCTTAATGATCAGTTTATATTCTTGAGTCTTTGAACTATTAAGGTAGAACTAGGGTGACACATATTAATGTTTTATTTTCTTTTAGGACAAGAAAGAGATGGCCATCAGTGACTGCAACAAAGGTACAACTTTTTAGTCTTGTATGTTAATGTACAAGAGCATTACCTCACCTGAACAAATAGTCAGATATGTGTAGTTGACCCTTGAACAGCACAGGTTTGAACTGTATGGGTCTACTTATACGTGGAGTTTTTTTCAGTAAATACAGTAAAGTGCTCTAAATGTATTTTCTCTTACAGTTTTCTTAATATTTTCTTCTGTCTAGCTTTCCGTTACTATGAGAATATAGTGTTTAATACATATACACAGTACATGTTTGTTTATCAACTGTTTCTGTTACTGGTAAGGCTTCTGGTAGACAGTAGGCTATTAGTTAAGTTTTTGGGCAGTCCAAAGGTATATGGGGATTTTTGACTGCACAGGAGTTGGGGGTCAGCACGCCTAACCCCCACGCTGTTCAAGGATCAGCTGTACTTGTACATGTGTGTACCCTTCCTCTGAGACCTTTAAAGAAGAGGCTTTATAGTTCAGCCTTCTTAGAGGTACTACATAGCAGTCATTTTAGTATAACATGCTTTTGAATTGAATATGTTAAGAAAAATTCACAGAAACCCATGGAGTGGAATTCACTTCTGTAGTGTCTTACTTTCCTTGGAGATGGAAATTGAGGATCTTAACTGCTGCTAGGACATCTAGATCTGTGTGTTTGTGGAGAGGAAGGCAGCTGCAGTGAGGGCCAGTTTTGTTGGGGAACTGGTGCTCTCTTCACTTGTCATAGTTCTTCCAAACCCACTTGCCATCACTTACCTACCCTTTGAGGTTGCACACAATGAACTGAGACTTTACGGTCTGATTCCTGAGTTCCAGTATGGTCTTTTCATCCCACCAGTTTATAGACACACTCCCAGACATAGAATCACTATTGGATTGTTGGTTGGGTGATTGGTTTGGTTTTGGTTTTTTGGGTTTTTTTGTTTGGTTTTGGTTTGGGGTTGGTTTTGTTGTTGTTGTTTTGGGGGTTTTTTTGTTTTGTTTTGTTTTTTTTTTCAAAAATTTCCTAATAGTCCAGACACTTGGTTTGGAGAATATATCACTTTTCCTTGCATCCTACTACTCTCATGAGTTTCTAGGTAATTACTAATTTGGAAATTTTTTTCAGTTTTCCATATTTGGTTAATATTTCCTCTTAGAGAATTGAAGAGTTAGAAAGAGCTTGTATGTTATCTAGTCCCACTCATGCTTGGCGTGAATTCTTCTTTTTTTATTCTTCACATTAGTCACTTGCTCTATTGGCTTTCTTTTCTTTATACTTGGTGTTTCTTGGTATTTGAATGAAATGTTACTACCTTTGAATGTAGCGAAGTACTTTTGATCTATTACTGTGTTGGGCTGAAACTAATTCTGAATATGCTGTTTTGTTTGGAGGAAGGTGTTTACCCTTAACTTGTGTGAGATATGTGGGATTAGAAGAGTTTACATTAGGAACAATTTACTGATGTCAGCTCTTTTTCTGGAACCACGCCACCTTTCAAATGGCTGGCCTTCCCCAGATATTCCCTTTTCATCGTCTTTGAGCACTCTCTGAAGTTACCTGATTTTCCCCCTTCACGTGTCTACAAGAATAGCTTAAAGCTTCATGAGAAGGACCTTGTCTGTCCTGTTTACCACTATACTTTAGAGATAATACTACATGAGGTACGTATATCAGCTACTAAAGAAATAGTTACTGAAAGTATAAGTGAGTAAAAGTTGAATATATTACTTGAAGAGAAAAAAGTTCTAGAGCCATGACATTGCTTTCTAACAGAAAAGAAAAGAATAGGAGAAACACAGTATGTAGTTGATCCAAAACATGGGCAGAGGATTTTTCAAAGGGCAGTTGTTGCTGGATAATCCAAAGGAAAGGATATTATGCACCAGTGACCTAAAGGTGTTGGAACAGAAGTTTGAAGGAACAATGAGGGTTTAGCTAAACATGTAGCCTCAGTAGTCAAGGCAAAACCTCAATCACTGAGGCCTAGAGAAAAGAGAATCATAGTAGATCTGCCACCAAACTGTTCCCTCAACTCTTTCATTGGTACCTTAAGATTCTCTTTCACTTCTGCACTGTGCACATGGGCTTTGTGTTCTGACCTGTTCTGAGCTAGAAGAAGGACAAGTATGTGAGAACAGGACTTTGGGTATAGACCAGGGTTTAGTAAACTGCAGTCAGCAAGCCAAATCCAGCCTGCCACCTGCTTGTGTACAGCCCATGAGCTAAGAATGGCTTTTATATTTTTCAGTGGTTTGAAATCAAAAGAGAAATATTTTTTGATTTATGAAAATTATGAAATGCACGTTTAATGCCCATAAACAAGGTTTATGAGAACAACCGTCTATTTACTAATATATCATCTGTGGTTTCTTTTGTGCTACAGTCACAGAGGTGAGTAGTTTTGACAGAGATGGTCTGTCCCGCAAAGCCTGAGGTATTTACTGTCTTGCCCTTTCCAAAAGAAGTTGCCTGTGCCAGGTGGTGCCAGGTGTAGCCTTTGACAGATGACTTTTCCTTTTAGACCCTGGGAGGATGGTTAATAGAGAAACATGATACAGCTGAGGATGTGCAGGCCCTTTTTCCTCATGGTAACAATGATTTCTTCTCTTTTTACAGCAATTCAGTTAAACCCCAGCTATATCAGGGCAATATTGAGGAGAGCGGAGTTGTATGAGAAGACTGATAAACTAGATGAAGCCCTGGAGGACTATAAATCCATATTAGAAAAAGATCCATCGATCCATCAGGCGAGAGAAGCTTGCATGGTAAACGTATTTTTAAGTTTATTTTTTATTTTGAGAGAGAGATAGCAAGTGGAGGAGGGGCAGAGAGAGGAAGAGAGAGAATCCCAGGCAGGCTCTGTGCTGGGCTTGAACTCACGAACCATGAGATCAGGGCCTGAGCCAAAGTCAAGAGCCAGACGCTTAACTGACTGAGCCACGCAGGCATCCCAGTAAACCTAATTTTTTTAATGTTTTTTCTTCTGTTCCCTGTGTTGCTACTCACTGAATCTTAAATAATCCTGTGGGACCCAGAAACCTTCCATTTTTTTAATATGTTTATGTGATAATATATATATATTTTTTCACACTTCTGTCATTTTATTCACCATTCATAAATACAGTCACAGAGGAGTCAGGGTGATCATGAATAATGTACTAGCACCTGGAACAAAATATGGGAGATGTACCATTTAATTTCCATTCTCTAAGTGATATCTGTATAAACCTTTAATCTGTAGGGTTAACAAGAACTCAGTTTCATTGTTGGACTAGGCAGATCTTGTCCACTGTTAGTAGTACAGTTTAGTCCAAAATGAATCTTAATGTTATAGATAGTAAACTTGTGGTTTTCTGCCCATCTTTTTTAGTCACCAAGTTTCTAGTTATTATTATATGACCATCATATTTCCAATTAAATATATTCCAAATTAGCCTCTTTATCTTTCTTAAAATGACTCTTATTCTTGTCCATGGCACTGTAATCTTTTGCTTCTAATAAACGTCATGATATTTTTAGGTCAGTTGTCAATTAGCTACATATTACTGGTGTTCTCACTTTAAAATCACTCTGGATCTGTGCCTTTACCTTTAGCACCACTCTTGGTCTCTAATGTGCAGAGCGGCACACCCTCTAACAGACTTGCTGCAGAGTTGGATGTGTCTGTATTATCGCCCCCCAGATAAGAGATATTCAGATACGTTTGAGAAACACTGACTTCATTAAACAGGCTTCTTCGTTGCCAGACTTTCCGGTGAGCTGTTAGGACGGAGAGGTCTGTCGTGAGCGCCAGCACACAGCACAGGTTGCAGGCTTCCGGAAGATGGGCGCGGGGGCGGAGGGGTCTACGGACTTATTTGATTTAAGCCAAGCTTTGTTGTTTTTTTAATTGAAGGCAGCATTTTAAAATTGGAAGGTTTTACTAAACAAAAATCAGACCCCTCTTAAAAATTGGGAGGTGTGGATATACTGAATCCTTCTTGAATTCCTGTGTCTTGGCATTCGGCTGGAACTCTCCAGTTCCTTGTCACTATTGCCTAACATTGATTCCTTTCCTAAGTTACATTTTCTGTCTGGCTGCTGAGAGCATTTGAGCCCCTTACTATGTAGAATTTCCCACTTATTTCATGAGCTCATTCTTCTACCAAGCAGACCTGAGAAATGTTGACCCATCTCTGCATTAATGTCATAGGTGGTTTGGGTTTTGTTTTGCTGTTTTTTTTCACACACATGAGATGAATTCCTTCAGTAATAACTAATTTTTTTTTACTTATCTAGAAATGGAGCAATGAGAAAAAGACTGATTTGGATCATTAAAATACATAAGCAAATTCAACACCAGTTTTAGTCCTTTATGTGACTTTTAACATCTCTGGTGGTAGAATTGACTTAATTTGACTTGGAGAAAGGGAATAGAGTTCTTAAAATCTTGGCTAAATTCTTAGTAGCCTTTATCCTTGTCAAATGAGGTTTAAGCCTTCCGTAAAAGGAAGCCTTTTATATTAGTTGTTATATGCATAACGAATTTATTTTATTTTGAATTATTATAACTGGGTTGTTACTAAAATCACACAGTATTTAGGGCCAATCACAGAGCTATAAGCAGCCATCTGAGACTCTGATCTAGATCAGTGGTTTTCAGCTGGGACAATTTGGTTTCCAGCGACCTGTGGCAGTATCTGGAGACACTTTGGTTGTCATGACCAGGATGGTATTCTTGACATCTAGTGCCCAGCAATGCTCTAAACATCCTACAGTGCATTAGAATCCCTGCAACAAAGAATTACCTAGTGCAGGATATCCTATTGCCAGGATTGAAAAACCCTGATCTAGGTGATCATATAGGAACATCCAATATTGATCTGAACTCTTCTTAGCAAATTAGATTCTATTAAGAAAGGACTTCAGGTTAAAAAATATAAATGAATCAAAAAAATTTTTTTAATACATAACCCATAATCCTACCATCTAAATATACTACTGTAAACATCTGGAATGTATTTTTTCAGAGTGTTTATTATCTGTATATTCACCAAATTTTTATTGAGGTCCTCCCTGGGCTACCGTGCCAAAAACTGGGAGGATAGCAATGAACCAAACAAAACTCCTTTGTTTGTGTAGCTCACCCACAAATACTTGTTTAACAGGATCATGTGTATGTATACACCTGCTCTGACTTTCACATTAAGTTTTCGTTTCTCAAAATTCAAAATAAAGCCAAAATATTTTTCATCAGCCCTTGTTTCTCCTCTTTTTCCCTCAGAGATTGCCTAAGGAGATTGAAGAACGTAATGAAAGGCTAAAGGCAGAGATGTTAGGTAAGTTTGCACTCTTACTTTCCCGTGGCCCTGGCAGCTGGGAGGCGGGGTGAGGGACAGCAGGGCTTGGTACTTGCTGGAGGAGAATACAACAGTTAGAAAGAGCTCTGGGGCCCTTCATTTGTTGTGTGAGCCAAACATGGCCCTAGTGAGTTCTGAACTATTTTGGACTCCAGAAGGTTTAGAGAGGGCGTCAGCTTTTCAGAAACTAAACTTCTATTTCGTTTTTCCTGCAAAGTTTTCCTGCCTTCAAGAATGCAAACATAATTCAATCTGGGATCCCACTAACCTCTATTTCAGATGATGAATTTCATGAAAAGAGTGAAGTGTCTTCATGGAGTAAATAACTTAAGTTTTTCATTTCATGTACTATACTCTAGTACAGTTACTACCAGCAGATCTTGTGTCAGAACCAAGGGAATTTTTGTTCTGAAAATGGCATGAGAGTCCCCTCAGTGTTTGAGAAGACATGGGAAGGCAGGAATGAAGAGTAAATAGTGAGGAGAACTAGGGAGTGTGAGTGAAGCGTGGAGCAGATGGGTTCATGGTTTCGCTTTCTTACCTGCCGAAGCATTTTATAGCTGGGGCCAGAGAGCGCTCCCAGGAACAGCCTGTTTGACTCAGAGGTGTCAAGACTCCTGGACAGAGCACTGCCCCGCACATTCTCCTTATAACCTGTCTTGTATTTCCCTGTTCAAGATCTGCTTTGTGTCCTTCCTTATAAATCTTGTCTAAATCTACCACGTGAATTGAATTTAATATATTGCCATTACATGGGCCTAAAGGAAAACTCCTAAAATGAGTTGGACTTGGCCATTTATGGCCACATAGGTGTCAGTATCCAGAGAATGAGAACGTATTTTCCAAAGGATCAGTCTGATAGCAGAGCTGACTGAGAACAGGCCTTTAAACCTAGACAATCCAAAACCCTCTGGCTCCTGCTGAGAACTGTCTTAAAGTTGGGGAGACTTCTGGAGCATTTTCCAGTTTTTCCCAAAAAGGCTCTTTCCCTAATTTACATTTTTAAATTTGACACCGTGTTTGATCAGAAAAATTATTTTGGAGGTACCCTTTCTTCAAAGAAGGGGGAAAAGTGTCTTTTCAGTTCTAACAGTGGCTCTTTGTTTTTAGAGAAAAGCTAGTATCTGTACTTAGCTGAGCCGGATTCAGGCTGAAAGAGATGATGTTGGGAGTGGCCACGGTGGGCTTGGAGAAGACCCATGTTGTTGTTCTCCACGTCCGTTTCTTTGAGCCACTATGAAACATAAAGGGATGGATGTAGATGGAATCGTACAGCCATTGTCAGCTCCCGATAGAATCAAAACTTAGTTTCTCCTTGTGTGGCTGGCTCAGTCCCTCTAAATTCTCATGAGCCAAAATTTCTCTCTCTGTGGCTTTGGGTTTTACTTCACATTGTTCCCTTCATTTGAAATATTCAAGTTAAATTCACTCTCAGTTGTTTCTATAATGGCTTCTCCTCTCATTGGATTTCAGCAGTTTAAGTTGCTTGGTAAATAATGTCAGTTTGTTGTTAAACATAAAAAAGTGTGAATGCCTAGACTCTTTCACCTTGTTACTCAGTAGAAGGATCATAAGATCCCACCGCTAGGTGCTCCCCATGGTGGGAGAGTCTAGAAGAAGAGAGCACTCTCGAGGTGGAGTCAGCCCCACGGGAGCGCTCCAGACTTCTGTCCCTGTTGTGGGTGGCATGGCTGTGCTTCCTCTGGGGTCGTCAGGGCCACTCACTGGAGGATAATCTCACCCCGAGACATTCTGAGCGAGCTCTCTGCAGTGCACAGCACAATTTTTAGTGCTGGTTTCTCTGGGATGCTGGCTTCTGCTGAAAACCTGGCAGTTAAAGATTTTAAAAACTGCTCAACACCACATGTCATTGGCATTTATGAAGTGAGGTCATTATTTAACAAAGTGAGCTTTTTTTATTTAGGTTTGTTCAGTCATCTCTGACTTGCTTCTTCTTTTCTCAGTAAGTTGACTTCCTTTTGGTTAGAAAAAAGAGCCATGAAGCTGCCTCCATAAAGGAAAAAAATCCTAATTAGCATAACGAAGGGGTGAACATGCTTGCTTCTCCCTTTCTAGCCTGTTCTTTAGAAATCTGATTAGAAAAAAAGTACATAAATCATTAGCCCTGCCCCAGCAGTCCTTCCCTCTCACGGGCACCTGTGGCTGCTTCCTGTCCAGCAGCTGCGCCACGCCTGGGCCTGTCCCCATCCAGCCCAGCTCTTCCGCTCGTACCATCACCTTGGAGCACACTTCTGCTCTCCTGATTCCTCAAGTTTCTCAAGTGTTCACGCCTGGATACTAGCAACCTGATGAGTGCACATTTGTGAGCTGAATTAAAAACATCCTGTATGATGCCGTGGTCAAGAGCTATGTAAGATCACTTAGAAGTAACTTGTTCGTTGTCTCTGAAGATTTGACACATTCTTTTGGCTCTTCCTGTGCATTAGTGCTTCTCTGCTCTGCTGGTCCTAGAACCAGCTCCTTCACCCAAGGTCTCAAGAAAGCCTTGACATTGTCACTGTCTCTTAAAACTGCTGAAACCATACATGTGGGTATGGAAATCCAGGGTCTTTTTTTCATATTTATTTTCATGCCACCCTGCCTGATGCTCATTAGAGACTCTGCATTCAGTGTTTTGTGCTTTGGCCACACGAGTGTCTCTAAATCAATTCCTTGCTGTCGTTATTCCCTCAGAGAGTATTGGTTTGTAGGCTTTCACTACCCTGCTCTCTGCTGCATTCCCTGATTGCTGCTCCAGCTCCTCTCAAGACAGTCACTCCTGGGGAGCCTGGGGGGCTCAGTCAGTTAGACGTCTGACTTCGGCTCAGGTCATGATCTCAGAGTTTATGATCTCAGGCTCTGTGCTGTCAGGTCCTGTGTCCTCCTCTCTTTCTCCCCTCCCCCACTTGCATCCTCTCTCTGTCTCTTAAATAAATAAATAAATAAACTGTAAAGAAAAAAACCGAAAACAAAACACTCCTTCTTTGGCCGTTCTTGGGAAAGCTTATTTCAACCTCCACTTTCATCCCAAAGCTAATTTAGGCATTTGATTTGGCTGTGAATTCTATCTTCCGTATTTTGTGCTTGATTTGCTTTTTGCTCAAAGGAAAGCAAGAGGCAGCTGAATGGCTTAGTTTCCTGCCTCATGAAAGAAAATGCAGTGAGTCGGGATTCAGTTGTATCCCGTTGGGCCCAAACCCCAGCGATCTTAAGGAAGTGAAAACACATGGCATTCCTGGCTCTCCTCAGGGTAAATGGACTACTGCACGGCTAGTATTGCCAAAGAGCAGTTAAACATCATGCATCCATTGGGTTATTGGGACACAGTGTTGCTTGGAAGCTTAGGAACTAAGACTTATCAGATCTGGATCCAGTGACAAGCACTGATCTCTAGTCATAAACATTCCTGTCTGAGCACAAGCAATTTGGGACTCTTCTCTTTGCCTGCAGTTAGTGTAATAGATGAGATCCTAACAGGGACACATTGACACATTCCAGCTGAGTGATGGTGCCTGCTCTGCTCCAAGTGGAAATAAGGAAACCTAACTGATGACTCCCTACTTAGGGAAGGTGTAGAATTTGGCAGCAGTGGAAAGGGTGGCAGATAGGCCAACGTGGAAAATGATCCTGTCTGAGGGACCAGGAAGCTACCTTAGTCTCTGAGCACCCAGCCTGGCTCTAAACAGCAGCAGGGAGACCCATGAGTGTGAGTATGTTTATGAGCATCCTTTCTATTGAAGGTACTTCTCTGCTGTTCCCATGCTCAGCAGATGAATTTTTCAGAAACCAAAAAGTTGTTGGTTCTACCATAATGTTTTGCTCTGTTCCCTTATGTTCTCCCTGGCTTAGTCTGATTTCAGAGCTTCTTTTTTTCTTCTTTTTTAAGATTTTATTTTTAAGTAATCTCTACTCTTAGCATGAGCTTCAAACTCACAGCCCCGAGATCAAGAGTTGCACGCCCCACCAACTGAGCCAGCTGGGCACCCCTCAGGCTTCTTTACCCAGCACTATAGGCATTCAGATGTTTGTTCAGTGAATAAATAAATGACTTCTTTCCCATAATGTTGCACTAACTTTCTGTCAGAACCACCTCCCGGCTCTCCTTTTCATTCTTCTTTGCCACAGCAGTATTAGCCCAAAGCTCAGTTCTCAAACCTTCTTGCCTTCCCCGTGGCACAGGAACCAGAGACTCTGGCCTGGCTCATAAGAACCTGACAGGACGTGCTTTTCCACCAGCCTCTGAGCTCCCCGGACACACTGCTTGCCCTTGCCCACCCCTCTCTGTACATTTATCCAAACCATTTTTGCCTGCCCTGCCCGCTCCCTCTGTCTCAAAGGCTGCAGTCCTGTGTGTCCTCTGGTGGTGACTCACACACACACACACACACACACTCTTAAACCTGAAGCTCTGACAGATCCCTTCCCTACCCCCGGGAAGGAATCCTCTGACTCTCCTGGCCCTTATATCTCAACTTCCCTATGAGCTGGCTTCTGTGTGTGTCTTCTCTTCCCCATCATATCTCAGCTTATTCTGGCGTAGTGACGGTCTCCTGTCTCTGCCTCCCACACATGTGAACTTAGGACTTTAGGTCAGATTCAAGTCTGGGAACCTCACATCTTATCTAACATGGAGACTTTTTCAGCGTATCTTTATCGGTGTCTCAGGCCCGTGTGTGCCTTGTCTCATGTAGCAAGCAGAACTTCCCACGTTCTGTTCTGTTCTGGAGATCACATAGTAACACTGTTGTGGGATGTTAGAAAGGCTGAGAGTGGAAGGAAGAAGAATGCTAGCCTGTGTGTAGGCTGTGTCCTCATAGAAACAGAAGCAGGGTCACACTAGACGTGTAAGAAGCCTGCCTGGGAAACACCTGCAGGGGGAGTGGGGCAGAGGGGCGGAGTCATCGGATGGCTGTGGAGAAGAGGGAAGCCGGGTAGAAAGCCTCACCCAGCAGTGCTCAGGAAGTTCCAGCAGAGCCTTCGGGGAGCCACAGTCACCTGTCAGAGCGCCCTGTCTGCCCCTGTGGAGCGAGGTCTGGGACGTGCAGGCATCAGCACAGAGGGTGGCCGGCGGCTGTGCATTTGGGGAAGCGCGTTTTCATGAGTTCCATCCAGGGAATCGGTCAAGCTAAAAGTGCAAGGCTCACTGGTAGGTGGCTTCTTCAGCAGGGCAGACAAAGTGAGAACCTACAGAAGGCCCTATCCCTCTCCAACTGCAGTGTAAAGTCCTGTCCCCGTGCCATCCGTGTCCTGTCCCTCTCAGTTCCTCAGAGCGCTGCAGTGTAGCCTCTCCCAAGGTGCCGTTCTCTCCCCCCTGCACAGGCGGAGAGCTCGTACCCGGGGCACCGGGCACACCTTGGCCCTGCATCTGCCTCCCCACTAGACTAAAAACATCTCTGAAGTCTGCCACGCCCTTCGCGTCAGTCACATGGTGGACGCGTGTAGTTTGCGCTCTCACGGGTTGCTGTGCAGTGAGATGGCTCGCCACAAGCCCTCCATCCGGGGGCGCCCGGGGCTCAGTCGTCAGTCCAGAGCGGCCCTTGAACAGAGGAGACCACCAGATGGCCCGCTGCTCTCGGGAAGAGGGACGTGAACACCTTGAGAGTCAGTCTCCCTTCACTCACTCCATGTCAGAAGAGCCAAGGATTGTGCCAGCAGTGACCTTTTATTCAGCTCCTTCCTCAACCCCAGGAACTTCTGGAGACTAAGTCTTAGACTGAGACCCACAGTTCTTGCGAGTTACTAGAAAAGGCCTTGACCTGTGAAGGCCATGCACCTATATGTTCTCTGCTTGGGCTTTGCTTCAGGGTGTGAGGCCTCAGTGAGAGAAAGCTGACGGGCGGGGCTGTGGGCAGGAACCCGTGGCTCTGACGGTGGGGGGCTTCTTCACCTTTACACCTGCTCTCCTGTCCATTGGAAGCGGACCTACAAGAAGAATTACAACAGATTAGAAAGAGTTGGAACTGTTTATTCACCTGTTCCAGCCAAGATTTTCCAAAATGCTCCTAGTTTTGAATATTCCATCCCATTGCCCCATAAGTTTCTATAAATCTCTCTCCAGCTGTACTCATACAAAGTCTGTGGCACTCTTGTATGTAGAATCCACATAAAAATCCTTGGTTTATGCCACGTGTCTCAATTTTGGCTTTTGAACACGAATTCACCTGTGAGTAAAGCCCAAAGAGACAGGACTGCTGAGGTGGGTAGTGCCATCAAAGGAGTAAGAGCCCCCATTTCCCGAGAAGTGACGCGCTCCATGCCGAAGCTAAGGCTCTCCCTGGTAAAGCAGGAGGCTCTTGAGTCTAAACCCAGGCTGAGTAGAAGTCTGCCGAGTGAGATTAGGTGCAGCAAGTTGCTGATGCTTTTTCACAGGGAATAGACTTGGAGGATCCGCTGCCCTCAACACCCGGCCCTGGGGCTTGGCAGGGTGCTTCCAACCGCACCCCCCCTCCCCCCGGGAGAAGCAGTCACTTTGGCTGTCGCTCATCCCAGGACCTGTGTCCTTTGTTGGTCCTGGCCAGTTTGGACAGGAAGCTTTGCTTTCCCAGAGGGAGCCGGCAGGGCTCCCTCTCAATCATCTACAAAGCACAGGCTTGGGGGTAGGTGGCCATGAAATGTGACCACACTGCTGAGAGGACTAAAGTTCTCACAATTTTAAAAGCAGCAGTTTCTTTAACTGAAGAGAGCTGTTCTTCATATTTTGTCATCAGACATGAAGGCAGGATTGGTCAAGGTCTTCCTGCGTCTGTTTATTCCCCGTATTTATTTGAATTTTCACTTTTATATTGCAGGTAAACTAAAAGATCTTGGGAACTTGGTTCTTCGACCTTTTGGACTGTCCACTGAAAATTTCCAGATCAAACAGGATTCCTCTACCGGTTCCTACTCCATCAATTTTGTTCAAAATCCAAATAATAACAGATAACAAAGTTAACAGTAGCTTTTAAAGCTGCCTTGGAGATTGTGTGCTGCTCGCTGTTAGCAAGGGGGAAGGCCCTGCCAATATCTAACTTTTAAAAGCATCTTATCTCAAAGACAGGCTATCTGCTAGGGCCCATAGTGCTCCCTTCTCCCTCTTGTTTTATGATCCAGGTGAAATGCACTTCTGATGTAATAAGCCTAATTTGATTTCCACATTAAGGTGGTGTCTGTGCAGCTGTTACCTTTGATTCTGGCTGACCTTTGCTTTGTCCGGGCGGAAGCCTGCTTGTCAAAGCTGACCTCCCTGAACTATACACGCAAGCCCAGCCATAGTGTCTCCTGGCCTGAGCCAGGTTTGGAGACTACCCAGACATGATTCATGAGGTCCCTGCCTGCTGCCCCCTCTCCCTGATTACACACACTGCCCAGGCCACCGGGCATGGGCTCTGGCGTCTCCTGGTTTCCTCTGTGGTAATAAACGCTTTCTGTGACGTTCTGAGCCGGCTTGTGGATTTTGTCCCCATAATCACAGCTAAATCGGAAGGCTCCTCTGGCTTCAGGAGCAGTGTTGCTGAGTGTTACCAGAGGCCACAGATCTGTCCAGAGTCTTAGTTGTCACCTTGAAGATCTTAAAGAACTGACCATTCTGCCAGGTACCAGAATGCGGAATCCACCTCACACACTGTGTTGGGCCCCCTTCAGTTTATGCAGATAATTTTTGAAGTCCGTGTTTTTGCGCAAGCATCAGTCTTACCAGTTTCAACTTAAAATAGGTCCATTCAAGAAGGGTGGTATGTGAATCCCAGACAAAACCATATTCTTTTAAGCTACATGAACCCAGGGGTTTCAAGGTAGGTTTGGGGTTTGATTCCTAGTCATCAGTGATTGTTGGTGAGAAGCTTTCAGTTCTGCTTTGAGTGTCAAAGGCAGTGACTTGGAGGTCTCATCGCAGAACTGAAGTGCACGTATAAGTCTGTGAGTGATGGTGCAGTGGTCCTGCTCCGTGTCCAGGCACTCTGGGCTCTGATCTGTACCTGGGAGCCCCTTAGAGTGCATCACTCGGTTGCAGAATGATGTGCGGTGTTAACTCTGTGGTATGCTAAGGCTGTCTTCCAGATTTTTAAATGGAATTAACCAGGGAAAAGGGAGAGGGGAAGAGTGCTTGGTTGCTCTTGCTTTGATGTCTTTATGGCAAATCTGGCATCTCACGTTCCCAAAAACGTGTGTGTGAGAAATGACTGCGATTGTATAGGAGCCTTGGCTGGTGGCCATGGTGTCCCGTGCCGCAGGTGCGCCAGAGCTATGAGTCTCAGACCACTTACCTCAGGACCCCTTCACACTCCAGAACGTTTAATGAGTGTTTTGGGTTATGTGGATTGTATCCATTGATGTTTATCAAATGAGAAATTAAAACTAAGCCTCTTAAATACTTAGTTAAGGGGCGCCTGGGTGGCTCCGTCAGTTAAGCGTCCAACTTCGGCTCAGGTCGTGATCTCACAGCTCATGAGTTCGTGAGTTTGAGCTCCACATCGGGCTTTGTGCTGACAGCTTAGAGCCTGAAGCATCCTTCTGATTCTGTGTGCCTATCTGTCTGGCTCTCCCTCTGCCCTTCTCCCACTTGTGATCTCTCTCTCAAAAATAAATAACATTAAAAAAGGATTAAATAGTTAATTCCTTTAAAAATAACATTTATTAATATATTTTTTAAAACTATTTTTAGTAAAACATCTTCTAAAACAAAAACATTTCAGTAGGAAGAATGGCATCATTTTACTTTTTTTTTTTTAAACCACTTTCACGTATGATTTGATGGAGGCGATCACGAGTCTCAGATCTGCTTTTTACTCAGGTCATCATAGGAGCTCGTCATGTAGCCTGGAAAGTTCTGCCCCACAGGCTCGTGACAGCATGACTGAGACAAGAGGATGACATCTACCTCATAATATTAGTGAAAATAGCTTTGAGTCCTTGGAAACCTGAAAGGGGCTCAGGAACTCCTGGGAAACCTCAGGGCACCTTTTTTTCTTTAATGTAAGCTCTGCACCCAACATGGCACTCGAACTCCCAATCCCAAGATCAGGAGTCACATGCTCTACCAACTGAGCCAGCCAGGCACTCCTCAGACCACATTTTGAGAGCTGCTTTACCAGATTATGACTTTTGGCTCAACAGCTGAGACTCAGCCAAGGTCAGGGCCGAGATTCCTGAGCATCTGTCTGAACCTCCAGGGAGTGAGGAAATAGACATGTTTTTCTGGATACAGCCTTCCATAAGACGTTGTCATTACCACAGGCTCTAGATGTTTTACTTTTTTTCTTTAAAGTTTATATATTTTCAGGGGCACCTGGGTGGCTCAGTCGGTTAAGCCTCCGGCTTCAGCTCAGGTCAGATCTCACGTTCATGGGTCCAAGCCCCGCGTCGGGCTCTGTGCTGACAGCTAGCTCAGAGCCTGGAGCCTGCTTCGTGTTCCATGCCTCCTTCTCTCTCTGCCCCTCCCCCTCTCATGCTCTGTCTCTGTATCAAAAATAAATAAAAACATAAAAAAAATTTTTTTTTAAAGTTTATATATTTTCACGAGGAGGGGCAGAGAAAGGGAGAGAGAGAATCCCTAGCAGGCTCCACACTATCAGCGCAGAGCCCAATACGGGGCTTGAACTCACCATGAGATCATGAACTGAGCCAAAATCAAGAGCCAGGGACACTCACCTGCCTGAGCTACCCAGGTACCCCTATAGATTTTGGTTCTTAGGCCTTCCCCCCACTTCCTCTCCTTCCTCCACTACCTCCTCCACCTCCACATCCACCACACTGAAATCTCACAGTGGGCCAAGTAATCTAGAAAGGAAAGACAGGGAATCTGACTAGATGTGAATTGTTTTCTAATTCTTTTTAACGTTTATTTATTTTTGAGAGAGTGTGAGCAGGGGCGGGGCAGAGATTCAGGGACACTGAATCTGAAGCAGGCTCCAGGCTCCAAGCTGTCAGCACAGAATTCAACGCGAGGCTCAAACCCACGAACCATGTCATCATGAGCTGAGCCAGAGTTGACGCTCAACCAACTGAGCCATCCACGCACCCCTAAGTGTGAAGTTTCTTAATCCAAGGAGTGTTTCTTTTTTTAACCAACCACAGTTATTTCTCTATTTACAAATCTGGAAGAAAAAAAGATTCAAACCTTTTGAAAATGTTTTATGTTAGAATGAATGGCATAGAATTGAAGCGTTTGATATTGTGTATGTCCTTCTTCCAACAATACTGTGATAGATCCAAATAATTTTGGATCTCCTTCAAGAGTTTGCTTGAAGACTATTAAGATACATTTTATTTAAATAATAATGATCTGCTATTCCCTATCTGCCTCCATGAGCTCCTGGAAGGTAAGGTCCATGTTTATTTTTTTAATAGCACCAACACCTACTGCTCTACAAGAAACCCAATAAATTGGCATTAAAGAGCATAAAGACGTGCTCTTGGTGTGAATAACCATCACTATCTGGAAGTCTCCAAATTCTGTACCCTTTGATTAGCACCTGATTTTTTTAAATGTCTCCTTTGCTAACTGTTATCTGTTATTTCAAGGTAAGTAGAAACTACTCATTTTCCTCCAAATGTTAAGACCCAGCAAGTGATTTAAATGTCAGCTTAGAAGGTCAATGTGCTATTTTTCACATTCCACAGATTGTGGTGGGAGGCGGTGAGAGACAACAGCTTGGTTTCACCTAGTCAAGACCAGTGGATTGATCTGAGGTTTCCCTGTGTATTGCCCAGAATGGCCTTGACCCCCTGCACTTAATGGTCCCAGTTAACTTTCTACGGTAGTGTTTTTATTTGGATAGGTGTGCGGTGCCGGCTGATTTAGAGGGCTCAGCTAGGCTTTCCAGCAGTGGGTCCAGCACTTGTACTCCGTGGAGCGCATTCGCGCTGCCATCGAAAGTGTCCTGAGATGTTGAGCATTCACTGTGGCTTGTAAGCATGTCTCCTCATCTGTAACTTTTCATTTTTGCATCTTAGATATTTGTAAGGATTTGCCTTGAGGCTTTCAAAAATCCCCACCTTGTTCTCTAGTTTCAGCCTCCCCACCTTCTCCCAGATCATATTTCCACTGAGTCATGTGTTCTATTTCCACACTGTGTCTTAACCACCTCTCCAACTTTGACATGAGCGGCTTTTCTGTTCACTGGAGCCTCCTGCAGGAGGCTCACCCAGGAAACTGAAACTATGCCTACAACAAAAGTCCTAGTCATCTAGTGTGTTTTCTGAGGCATGCACTGTGGATCAGTTCCTTTTCCTCATGCCATGAATCTGAGTTATGGTTAAATTCTATTCTCTTTTATTTAATGTTTTATTTTTTGAGAGATAGAGAGCATGAGCAGGGGAGGGGCACAGATAGGGAGACACAGAATCCAAAGCAGGCTCCAGGATCTGAGCTGTCAGCACAGAGCCTGATGCAGGGCTCGAACCCACAGATGTGAGATCATGACCTGAGCCAAAGTTGGACGCTCAACCAACTGAGCCACCCAGGTGCCCCGGTTAAATTCTATTCTTAAGATCCAGCCTCTTTTTATTTATTTTTTTTTAATTTTTGTTTAATGTTTTATTTATTTTTGATACAGAGAAAGACAGAGCATGAGAAGGGGAGGGGCAGAGAGAGAAGGAGAGACACAGAACCAGAAGCAGGCTCCAGGCTCCGAGCTGTCAGCACAGAGCCCGACGTGGGGCCAGAACCCACTAATGTAAGATCTGACCTGAGCCAAAGTTGGAGGCGTAACCAACTGAGCCAACCAGGTGCCCCAAGATCCAGCCTCTATTTCTAAGAACTCTGACATTGAATATATGATTCCCTTCCATCAGAAACACTGCCCCTGTGTTCCCTTCCCCCCCATCATTTTGCCCCTTGTCTCTCCCCCCAGAATGCCATATCTTATTAGAAGTTATTGTGCTTGTAGGAATAGAGAACATTACAGCACGCCGAGATGTGGAAGCTGGGGAGTGGCTGAGCCTATACTAGCTAATGACCTGAACATCGTGGCACTGGGCCTACATTTGAACTTCAGTAAAATGACAAGACCTCACACATTGGACCTGCAGAGTTAACTCAGGTATAGTCAAAGGCATGAATGTTTAGTCATGAATGATGAAAGTCCTATTTCTTGCAACATTTTGTGTAGGGACTGCTTTTGGAAATGTTGTTGGGCCTGGTGATTATTTCTGGTGCTGTGGGTTGCTGAACTGGCCTCCAAGCCTATTAGAAATGTAATTGAATTACATTTCACACAGCTCTCAGCTGGAATCCAGACCGAATTAGGAAGACCAGACAGAGGGAGGCATTTTACTGACTGAATAGACCGTCATGGGCTGGAGAACTGGCAGCAGGTATTAAATGTAAACCTGACTGGAAGATGTATTTGCAGGGGTTGTCTGATCCTAAGAGCTAACCAGACTGGCAAATCCTGTCTTTTACAACCTGTTTATCACAAATTGGAATGTCAAAGGGGAAGATCAAGGAGGATGGGAACAGCTGTGCAAGCGAATGGCTGCATTAATGTCCCTAAGAAAGACCTTTAAAGGGCAAGGTCCAGTAACCCTCTAAGACCGGAGTGCCAATCTGAGAAACCTCTTAGGTCAGGAAAAATCAGGGATTTAAGCCTCGGTCCCTTTTCCTCTGTCATCTGAGCTTTCCCTTAGCAGCATAGAGCTGGTGGTGCTCAGTCTTCCAGGTGCAGCCCCGGGGTCACTGCCAACTCGGCTACTGCTTGTTCTGTGTGGTGCTGGGATCACTTCCTGCCATCATCCAGCCTTTCCCTTCATCCTTCATTTCTGAAGGCATTGAACTCTTCCTCTAATAGTTCTGTTGGGGTGTACTGCGGGCTTGATACACACCCCCACACCCTAGTAAAATCTTGGGACACGTTGAGTGAGATGTGTATGCTGCTTTTCACCCTGCCCCCTCTGTGGTTGGATAGTGACAAGCTTAGTCCTTCTGTCACCTGCGTTTCCTTTAAAAGAGGAAGTATGTGAACATTGTATACGAAGTGGCTAGGAAATCAGTTCCTTCAGGGAACTGTACAGTTAAAAGCTGTACAGAAAAAGGAGGTGATCATTTCCACTTGCTTCCTGCTATCTGTGAAGAGCTGCCCTGAGCCCACACTAGACCAAACCCATTAGTGCTTCTGAAAATGAGCAATGGACTATTGGCTACCAGCCAAACCCAGAGGTGGGGCTAAAATAACCCTAGAGTATCAAAAATTGCTTTGCACCCTTCAAGGGGCAGTTGAGAAACTAGTAACGTTAGTTTATAAAAACGAGTGAGCATGGCCCTCATATTTCAGAGCATTAAACATTTCAGTTCTCCTGGCTACAAGCTGGTCATTGTTGAAGCTAGGGGTGGGTACACAGGGTTTCTATAGATGTGCTCGTCTACTTTACAAATGTTTGGAATGTTCTGTAATAATAACCCAGTCTTCTGATTTTCCAGCTCTCTGAGGTCTGCAAACTAGGAATAAACTCCATCATATAGGAGTTAAGCTCTATCAGCCAGAACTAGAAATATGACTCCTTTCTTTTTGCTTTCACTCAGGAGGCAACTTTGGAAGCTCACCCTTCCCTCAGCTAAAGCACAGCAGGGCCTGCTGTCCACGGCCAAGAAAGCGTATAGCTAAGCACTTACAGCCATGATTCCGTCCCAGCTCCTAGAGCTCTGGCTCACTGAAAAATACAGCCCAATAGCTGGGAATTCCCGGCTGGCACTGGGGCTTCTACGCCATCAGGCATCATGGCAGATGTGACGGGAACCAACAAAAGCCTCTTGAGGAAATCCTTGGTTCTAAAGGTGAGGAGCTAAATCGGAAGATACTGGAAGCTCGTTGTCCCTCTATGGGATCCTGTGTCGGGGGGATGTCTACGTCAGGCACCCCACCTGGACACCCACTAGGCAGCCACCTAATGCCCCCTGAGCACCCAAGTGCCCTCCAATTCCCCAAATGTAACAAGTCAGAAATCCACAGATGGTAAAGACTTGACGCAGACCAAAGAAGTCCTCAGGGAGGCCAGGAGTGCAGTGGGGAGCACAGTGTTTACATTTTAAAGAATGTAGGCTTTGGTTGATGGCCACCTCTGGTACTTAGTCTGAAGTACACAACATTATTTTGTAGGATAGTTTGTCCCAAAATAGAATATGCTATTTGCAACTTTTCTTCATGAAGTTAACTGGAAGAGAAGGTTGAGGAATTTCCTGAGGCTGACACTGATGAGGTCCTGCTGTTGGCAGAGCTGGCATCGGAGGCCAAGAGTAACTGCCTTGTTTCCTACAAGTGTTATTTTACTTTTTTAAAAATGTTTTTATTTACTTTTGAGAGAAAGAGAGCGAGCGAGTGTGAGCAGGGGAGGGTCAGAGAGAGAGGGAGGGAGACACAGAATCTGAAGCAGGCTCCAGGCTCTGAGCTAGCTGTCAGCACAGAGCCCGACGTGGGGCTCCAACTCATGAACCGTGCTCTGAGCCGAAGTTGGACGCTCAACCCACTGAGCCACCCAGGTGCCCCCTGGCTGTGCTTTTCTAGAACAGTGACACAGCAGACACTCCTTTCCCTTGGGGGACTTCAGATCACCGATGTGGTTCACCTGCTTTAGATCACAGGTCTGAGCTGTCCACTAAGGACTTAGGCACTGAGCTTGGAATTCAGAAACACAGGATTATAGAATAGCTCACTCAAGGGGGAAAATTCCATCTTCCATGGTTTTGGCCAGTGTGGTCACTGTGTGATTCTTCTGTCAGGAAGGTGACTGGTAGGCCTTATCTGCATATCCATATCTGCAAAGCAGGATATTTGTACACAAGTGTCCTCCTAATATACCAGCTCACTTTCCCTCTGCATCAGAAGGTTGCTTCTGTAGATGTGCCTCACAAGGGAATCAGGAAAGGGCTGATCCCCGGTATTCTTAGGTACGGTGGTGACCTAGCTGCTTGGGTTTGGCCAGCTGGCTCTTCTTCTGGCACAGTATTCCTCACTTCTGCCCTTTCATTCCAGGTCCATAACCTTCGTGATACTAGAGCAAAGTTGTTTAGGCCATGAAATTTCATCATGCATAAGCAAAAATGTGGCAGGATGTTCATCACTAGAGCAAGGTATGCCTAAGAAATACAGTGAGCTCTATTCAAAGCACTGAGGGAAGAAGCATTACTTGAAAGAGGAGAAATGAGTTCTTAGGTATAAAAGCAGGAAAATACCTTAATTTTATCTCTAGTGCATATTTGCAGTGACATACCCAGCATGTCCAGGGAGATACTGGTACATTCCATACAGGATTCCAGGGCACGAGTCCAAACTTAAATTTCCTTCTATGAAGACAGCACCAGAAAGATCCCGAGTTGTATCCATGGGTTTCATCACTCATTCCTCCCCTTTGTTAGGAGGCGTGTCTGTAAACATACTGACACATATATAACAAGATCAGGAGTGTTGGGGCGGGGTGGGCGTCATGTGGGGGCCTTCCAGATCATGTGTGCACCTCTAGTTCTATTTCCATTAGGAGGAAACTTCAGGGGGGATAAAAGATAAACAGAGCCATGCTCCAGTGGCCTCCTCTTTACACTTATAAAGACAACTTGAAATGGGAGAACGTTTCAGATTAAAGATTCTGCGTCTGTTCTGGAATAACAGGCAGCCTTCCTAAGGCTTGCTTATCTCAAATGGGGAGGCGGGGGCTCAGGGGGTGAGACCACTAACTCAAGTTTTTGGGTCAGTCTGAAAAATCTCTGTTCTCTCGTACGCTTTAAAAGGCTAACTTTTCCTGATAACGAGTGTTTCTGGTCAAACACATCGAACATGCTGGGCTTTATTTTTTAAGGTTATTTATTTTGAGAGAGAGAGAGAGATTACAAGTGGGGGAGGGTCAGAAAGAAGGAAGGACAGAATCTCAAGCAGGCTCTGCACCATCAGTGCAGAGTCCGATGTGGGGCCCAAACCCACAAACCATGAGATCATGACCTGAGCCGAGATCAATAGTCGAATGCTTAACCAACGGTGCCACCCACGTGCCCCAGACATGCTGGGCTTTTAAAGAAGCAACCGTTTATCTGTAAGGGCAGGACTTCTTACAATTAAACCTAAGAGTAGATATTTAATTACATCCAACTCTGAAGGGTAGTATATTTGTTTCCATCAGAAAAGAAAACCATATACTCCTGCAAACAGTATTACACTATATGTTAATAACTAACTAGGGTTTAAATAAAAATTTGAAGGAAAACAGTAATGTATATATACAGGGTCCTAATTAAGCTATTCACCCTTCTTCTCTCCTTGAGAGGGTCCCATAAAAATCTCCCAGTGATTAAATAAAAACTTGCAGGCTGTTCGCCTAAGGAGGCAGTGTTACTTAAAACAGCTCCCTGAAAAACAACAGTGGTTGAATCTTAATAGTTAAGAAAATAATCTTTAAAACCTAACTCCTAAAAAGTAAACAAAAGTTTTTAAATTACTAAATTTTAAAAAATCAAGACTTTATTGGATAAGTGTTAACACAACATTCTTTAACATTGAAGTTTTAGCATACTTTAGATGAGAAACAGTTTTTGTCATTCAAGTCTACAAAATGAAATAGGCTTGTGAAGATTTGAAATACAAAGGTAGCATGAAGCAAAGCTTAAATATTAAGCAACTAAAGCAATGAAAAGTGAAATAGCAACATGATATGTCTAGACTTTAAATACCACCAAATTTCATTTATTTAAAAACGAAAGTGTGGTTTATAACAAAACGCCTTTGAGAATTTTGTCATGAGAAAAAATAGATACTTAAAAGAGAGATCAGGTTTTGCCTTTGTAGTATTTCTTGGTCATTTCCATCACTGCGCAAAGAATTCTAAAGCTTAATTACACATCCTTACTATACAATCCACCATGGCTTGGAGTTCTCTGGGTCCCGAAGTGAGCCTGAAAGGTACTGCTGGTGTTCAGTATCTGAAAGAACAAGATGGACCCAAGCCGAAGCCCTAGGGCTGTGAAGAGGGCACCACAGAAGTACATGTGATCTTCAGAACTCCCTGCTGCTAGTTCCTGCGCTGATTTTTTCAGATTTGACCAAATGTGTATAATGACATGAAGAATTTCCCAAAATGACTTTAGAATGCATTCCAGACTTATTTGCAGTGTAATTAAAATTTGTATTAAGCTCACTAGAAAACTGTCCACCTTTTCTTCTTGAGTTGTAAAACAAGTCCTAGTCACCTCTATTAAATGTTTTCCAACTCTTACCCAGAACCGTTTCTTAATCCTGAGGGCGGGGTTAAGTAATTCCAAACCTATACAGTAAGCTTACGGAGAGTTTGAACACTTGAGCCAAATGTTCAGTTATGTTGCGTCAAATGAATTTTGTATTTTATTTTTTGGCATTTTTCCCTTTTTTGTATTAAGTAATCAATATGGATTTATCTTTCTGCTTTAAAAAATAAATCAGTATTGCCACTAAAAAACTTCAGTATTATTATTAAAAGTACGGCACCATCAAATATAAAATGCCTTAAAAATGTAGTACTAATAGGTCCATCTGGTTTTCTCATGAATGTTTTCCCCATTCATTAAAAAGAAAAATTAAAGTTTTTCATAATATGCATTTTCCAAAGACCAAAACAACAGTATGGTCTCCATTAGTAAGAATTCATGTTCCATGCATGAAAGCTCTTTATGGGTCTGTTCCTACGCTTGTTCCCAGGGTCAGGTCCCACCTGACACCTGGGAGAATGAGTATCTTGCACTTCGAAGGAAGGGCTCTCCGTGAGAGAGGTCCTCATCACAAGTCAGGGGAATTAAGAACTAGCTCTTAGAGTATACGGTTCCACTCTAAGCAACACTAGCCTATCCACTTTGAGTCAGAATTTAAAAGGTAAGAATGCCGTATGAAAAGGTGCACAAAATGTTAAATACTGGTGGCAAATAAATACATCTTAATATGTTCTAACAAGCAAATGTATATTCAAGATAATACAGCCCTGCTTTATTAAAGGTCCAAAATCTCTCTGCGGGGTGGAGTGGGACACTTTGCCATCCTTTTATAGGATGTTAGATCATCTTTTCTGCTGTTTCCACCGGCACCTGGAGCAAACCGTGGCCTCACCTCGGCATATGTGACTATTGCTGAGATCCATTTTAGAAATGCCTTTACTCATAGCTGAACTGATTAATGAAACCTTGGAGAAAGCACAGAGTTTCAGTTCAAAAAATAATTCAGCTTCTGTCATCATCCCTTGCCTTTTCAGGCCTGTCTAAACTGTACTGATAAGAGCTTCACATTCAAAAAAAGTTACGGTCAGTGATTCTTCATACATAAAATTCAAGTGAGTTCCTTGCGTGTTTCATATCACTTTTCTCCTCCTCTCATGCATAACTTATTGCAATAGTTTATTTTTTATAAAACATTCCCCTAATGCCTTTCTTTTCTTCAGTTTAATATAGCACAATTTGCAAGTGCCCCTTTATAGACTGTTGGTTTTAACCACTGCCTTAACATTTACTTCTTAGTGCAGCTTTAAAAATCTGCATCTCCAATTTCATTCAATCCTGACGCTCTGGTGCTCTGTGTCACTGTGGTACAGGTCCATGAAATCAGCAACCTGCTAATGTCTTTGTGCTGAAATACAGTAAAGAAAAGGAAGAAAAGGTAGTTAAGCACAAGTAAATATGAGAAAAATTATGTCCTTGTTATTTAAATTCAGCCCTTCATAGATTATAGGATCATACTTTTTTCTTTTAAATCAGCTAAGCTTAACCAATATTTGAGAAAACAATTTACTTCCACTTTAAACCAGAAGCATTCATTTTATTTCAGAGGTACATCTGGCCAAATTCCAACACAAAACTTTTCACCTTCACACAATCTGCACTTGAGTATATTTTTAAAAATAGGTGATGAATATTTGCCTAATAAAGGGGGAGTTTAGCTTTGTTCTTTATGCTGTCACTTCACCAGAAACAGTACTAAACTCAGTCCTCCACTGCTGTGGCCACTCTGAAGCACCAGAGGCCTTCCTCTAGCACAGGCTGCCTAAGCCTGGAGCAGATTTCTGTAAAAAACCAAGCTATGTGCAAGTCCGCTGCAGAGCATACCGTCTATACATACACGAACAAAAGCGGGGGTGGAAGGCGCTTTCCCAGAGGTACGCACAGCACATCAGAAGGCATCAAAGTGTCATTTCTCTACTCAAGGACCACTTAGTACACTCGTCAGACACCACAGTGTCCCTTACGGACGGGCGGCCCCGGGCCCCGGGTAACACAGCAGATCATGAGCAGAGGCTCTCTTCACCATACCTCCAACAAAAAACAAGCCTGAGCAAAACATTTATAAAGGGCACGGCTTATAAAATGACTGCCAGGAAGCAGACCAGATTTCTGCCCAGCATTCTCAACTTCCCTCTGATTCCAAGTGGTAAGAGCCCCACTGAAACCCTCTATAATCCCTGGTTAGTGCCTCTCAGGCCTGGTAGACTAAGTACCAGTAAGAGCTTCAATTCCAAAAGAGGTGATCGTGGAGAGAATGATGACTTTTTGGTCAAATGTACTTTTAAACCAAAGGCCGATGGTGTTTTCAGTGGAATAACAACCGACAAAACAAACATAGAATGCAGAAAAGGAAAGAAGAGCCATCCCCGTCCTTCCCATTGTTTGACCTCCAAATCCAAAGTAGGTGTCTTCCCCAGTCTTTGACAGAACACTTGATCTTATGTTAAGCTTCCCAGTGTTGCCTCACTGACTTACTGGATCAAGGCCTATTATAAAATAAACTCACAGGGCATTCTATCATGCTTTTTCACAAACAATGAAAAATGGTTTCTACACTGCGCACATCAGAATGAGAAGGGAATGTAGTCTTTGCTTCTAAAGAAACAGAACGATTAACACTTTCAGAATTGACATTGAGCTAAGAAAAGTTCATTTGTTAAAATACATAATACTGTTTACAACCCACACAGAACTCTGGATGAAAACTGAAAGAGGAAAAAAAAATAGCCCATCCCATGTACAATTCCATTTCCTTCTATTTATGACTCAATATTTGGCCTCAACCTTAGTGAGACCTAATCAGGTTGAAAGGAAAGCCAAAGATTGAAGCAGGTCTTACTACACCAATGAGCGGTACAGAAAACTAAAATACTATTTTTCCTCAAGAAATCACTGTAAGGGTAGCTACTATCCCTACAATCCAGGTTAAGAGTTCAAAATATCAGCCTCCATCTCTGATCCAAAATGTGCCATTGTGACCCAGCTTGCAAATTACAGCTTATCTGCAATGAAACAGCCCAATTACAGCTCACCACCAGCTGCCAACACCAGAGGGTTAAACAGCCTTAATTCAAGGAAGCAAAAAAGGATCCTAAGTTCAGAAGCAGTACATCAGAAATCCTTAAACCTGTCCAGCTGTAGAAGAGTCCCAAATAAGCCTTTAAGACATTAGTTACCCAAAGAAGTTTCAATAGATGTACTTAAAAAGATTACAGCCACATTTCAGGATTATCTTTTGCCCCTCTCTGAGTTTTGACTTTCTTATGTAAATGATAATGGTTTTGAGGTTAGTTCACTAAGAATATATAGAGACACATTAAGAATGACTAAGAAGTTAAATGAATATAAAAGTGACAAAGACTGAGATAGTGAAAAGATAGAGAAATCCACTATATGACTTTCCACGAGAACTCCGTTGCTAGTTGACCTAAATCTACAGTCTGATACCCAACTTTCACCATCCTGGCTCTACTTCTATAGCACAGCAGGCAATACCAATTAAAAGTTATTTTCATTTGGTAAAACGGTCACCTATAGGAGATACACCCAGCTACCAAGGTTAATGAAAACTAAGGAGAAAGAACTAATGAACTCTTTAATGTCTAGCCTAATCTACTTTAGAATGATCAAGTGATGACATGATGCCCTCTTCACTGTGTGGCAGGGCTTAACACAGACAGACCTGCCCGTTTCACTGTTAACTTCAATGCTCCCAGTCTGAATCCACAGTGGTCTGTCAGACACTGTAAGGGAGCAGCAGGACTCGTCACTGTCTGATGTAATAGCTGCCATTTGTGGAGACCTATGGTAGAAAAAACCAAGTTAACAAAAATAGAGCAGTCACTTGAGTTCTTTTAAATCCACTTTACAAAAAAAATTTAAAAATAAGCCCAAAATTCAGTTGAATTTTCATAATAAATGTATTCTGGATAACTTGCTGACTTCACAGGAAGTGAAGCCTGGTACTAAAAGGGAAGACTTGAGGTGTGTACACACCAGCCTTGGCCAGGAGAGGGCACTCTCCAGTGCAAGTCAATTCAGCAGCAAAACGCCTTGGGGCACACACACTTGAGATGCTCCCCGCCAATGCTAAGTCCCACGTAATGTTCCTGCAAATAAATGTCTTCTAGCCTACCACCAACCTCGGGTTGGAGGAGTCCTGATCAGTGAGGCCTCAAGTTGTCATCCTTGTCCATGTTAACTTCATTAATGTGCTCAAAGACCCTATTTTGCACAAAGGCCAATGATCCTTTCTCCTTTTAATGCCAATGATCACCTGTGCATACTACTCAGGACCTGACATTCCTGTGTGCGTTAACACCTGCCTGAAAGAAGTTTGACAAGATAAGCTTTCTCACTTGGGCTTTCAGAACAGAGATTTCAAATACCAAGAATAAATCAAATGAAGGATTGGTATTTCTAAGCCTTATCTTTAACATATTTGTTTGCCTGCTTACTTCCCTATTTTAAGTATAAACAATTCATCACATCCATAGGGTCAACTCTTAGATCACTGATTTAGATGATTTTCAGTCCTTATAATGAAAGTGATTTTTAGATTTTTAGAAGGTACATCAGAAACAGTAACATATAATCAAAACTTTTATAAAGGCTTTTCTAACATTGAAAGAGAAATCTCATACACCTGATCTATAATTACTTCTGAATTGTAACTCAGAACACTTTTCTTAAATGAGATATAAGGTTATGTGCCCTTCTGTTCGTGGGAAAACAAATACACTAAGTATGTTTTCTATATTATTAATTGTACTCCAACAGCAATCACAGAAGAAAAAAAGGAATCTGAGTGCACAAAAAAATTTAACTTTGCACCTCTCCCTCCCTAAGTAAAACTTGTTAGGTTTCAACAATCATTCTAAATCTCTTCTTGGGTTCTAGTTAAGAGTCAAGAAGCTCCATCAAAAAATCATCTTTTGCTGTGCTTTGCCCCTCCAACCCCCTGAAAACACCACATAAAATATCAACATGCCAGTCCAGTCAACAGGACCTGGCCCACAAGTCTTTTGTGCTAATGTTTAAGATGAATTTCCCCTCAGTGCTTTTAGAGCCTTGGGTTTTCTTTAGAAATGGACCACACATACAGGATCCATTAGAAAGAGCCGTGGAGCCCTGGAAGTGATGCAACAAATGGAGGGATCCCCTCAGGAAAGGCAGCAGTTTCATTGGAAATTACTTATTTTGTCTTTAAGAGACAGCTTATGGGCAATGATAGCAACTATTTCTGGGAGGCCGAACTGTAAATGGGCAGATCAGAATGGGAGGAAGTCATGAAAGAAGGAAGTACAGGGGCGCCTGGGTGGCTCAGTCGGTTAAGCGGCCGGCTTCGAATCAGGTCATGATCTCGCAGTTCGTGGGTTCGAGCCCCGCGTCGGGCTCTGTGCTGACAGCTAGCTCAGAGCCTGGAGCCTGCTTCCGATTGTGTCTCCCTCTCTCTCTCTGACCCTCCCCTGCTCGCGCTGTCTCTCTCTCTCTCTCTCAAAAATAAATAAAAGACATAAAAAAAAATAAAAAAAAAAAAAGGAAGTACAGGTCATGCTCTTAGAGCAAAGTTCAGCATTAAGAACTAAAGAATTAAGATTATATACATGTACCTGCTATCCTACTGAACACTCATAAGTTTTCTCTTAATATATAATATAAGTTTTCTCTTAATAATATCAGGGCATCTGGGTGACTTAATAAAGCATCTTGATCTCAGCTCAGGTCATGATCTCATGGTTCCTGAGATCAAGCCTCACATTGGGCTCTATGCTGACAGCACAGAGCCTGCTTAGGATTCTCTCTTCCTGTCTCTGTCCTTCCCCTGCTGATTCTCCCGCCCACCCCCGCTGTCCCCCAAAAAATACACTGTAGTATCATGCAACATGAACAAACAGGAAAAGCACAGTGCCTCATTTTACAGTAGACATTCTAGTTCTCTAGCCTTGGTGCTGTTTTTCTAACCAGTTATAATAGGGTCTTGGACAAACTGCACATAGTTCTTCCCAGCACACCAGGACTCGCACTAAGTTGCCACTCCCAGCCAGATTCCCCCTAAAAACCAAACTTGGGGGCGGGAGGGGAGGCAATCATAGATTTGTAATCAACAGCATCTCAAAATTGAGCCATGGGTAAAGAGGACCACCTTCTGGAAAATATGGTCACAACACACGAAATCAAGGCCTCGGAATGCATGGTATTTCCCTCCTAAAAAGTGCAAACTATCTACTCAATCATACCAATAGCAACAAAAAATAAAAAGGAATATTCAAATTAATACCCACTTTTTCACCATTTGGCAAAAAATATTAAAACATCAGGATCCCAAGGGAATACAGCATTTGTGCAAATCAGCTGACGCACTTAAACGCCAACAGGCAAAGCTTGTGGCTCTAATGTCTCTATAAAACTCTCTCAGGAGGACCTGTACTCACTCCACTGAGCCCCACCTATGCAGGCACTTCCCACGCGTCTTTGAAATGATTTGGGATGTGCCCGGGTCTGAGATGGTGATTGGTCGTTAGTATGTAACTGTCGGAACCAGAATTACTTTTCCTCATCCATTCACAAGTAGACATCGTTTCTCCTTGGTCAGGCCCTGTGCTTGGCATAGAGAACAGAAGTGGGAGAGGAACAGACTAGAGTTCACGCAGGACATACACGAGTGAGGGGAGAGCTGAGATGCGAGGTTAATGCAGTTCTCCCTTCACTCTAAGGCCCCATATCCCTCCACAAAAGCCTGTTGGGAATAATTCAGCCTACTTTTAGGTATTTACGGATGACCATGCTATGATTGTTGAAATCCCAGGTAGGAACACCGTTGTTCTAACACTTTATAAATGAGTGTATATTGCACAAAGCTAATTTAAAAAGCCACCAGAAATGAAACTTCTGTGCCATACACAGAGAGCAGTGGTTGTGGCAACGAGAGCGAGTTATTTCTGTAGGTCTTGTGCAGGCACTTTACGGCTTTCCCTTCTACAGCTACCATGTGAGGAGGTACTGTCATTCTCCCCATACCACAGAGGATGATAATGACGTAGCCTATGATCACACCGCTAGCTTGTAAGGGACAGATCCAAGTCTCCCTTTGAATCTAGGATGAAATCTGGCTCAAGAGCCTGTACCTGCAACCACATCCCTCGGAAGTGAGAGGAATGTTCTTCGGCTCAGGGTGTCTGGCTGGCTGTCGGGAGTGTACAACTCTTGATCTCAAGGTTCTGAGTTCGAACACCAGGGTGTGGAGATTGCTTAAAACATCTTAAAAAAAAATTATTCTTTGCTCAATAAAAGCCCAGTATGGAGCACTGCTGGTCACTGGCAAGTTCTATACTCGCAAGTATTCCATGTCTGTATTTTACACTCAACAGAATAACCCTCATATTCTTTTAATAACATTCTCCCCAGGCAAGCAAAAAAACTGTTCTACTAGGAAAAATTATATCCCTTCTAGACTTTTTCAGTAGCTCTTAAGTGAATCTTTGTGCTATATGAGTACATGTGTATAAGAATATACATTATAATTATTAGTGGTTTAGTTTATTTTTGAGAGAGAGAGAGAAAGAATGAGCAGGGGAGAGGCAGAGAGAAAGGGGAACAGAGGAACTGAAGCAGGCTCTGTGCTGACAGCACAAACCTTGAGATCATGACCCAAGCTGAAGTCAGACACTTAACAGACTGAGCCACCTAGGTGCCCCAAAATTTTTTTAGTTTAAATGAAAAGGGAAAAAGTGTGATAATAACAGCCTAATGCTTTAGCTATGGGATATGTGGTTTTCCTTCTAGATACAGACACTAGGATAGGAAAAATTATGAGTTTTTAAATCATAACTTCTGGTTAAGACTTAGATCTCTGAGGTAATGAAAAGCAGCTACCTGTCACATTCTTATGATTACAAGGAAAACTCGGTATATAAATTATGGCTGTGTTTTCAACTTATTTTTAATGAGGCCTTATACAAATGTCAGGAATTTAAAGAAAAAAATTTTAATTCATATTTAAACCAAGTTTTAAGACTAGGTATTTTTTAACTGGTCTGTTTTCAACATCAAAGTTTTAAGAAATTGTTTTATAAACAAGAAAGTGTCCAATAGAAGGCCTAGAAATTAGACAACATATACTACAAGCCATCTAACTTGTATTCAGTTGGAAAATAAGAATCTGACTCGGAAATTCAGTATTTTGATAAGTCCTGCTAATTTTTGAGTGTATGGTTTCTTTTCCTTTCTACCTCTCTGTAACCAATCTTAACTTGTACCACAATAACACAAAAATCTGTAAGAAAAATTCTAGTTGAGCAATTACTTTTTTCAGAAATTGGATCCATTAAAATTTGACTCAGTCCATCCCAAAATTGACTTAAATGCAGGATATAAAAACCAATTTACTTCAGCATTTCCTACCAGAGTGTGGTACACAAAATGATCTTAGAATTCTAGTTGTATGTATGTCAGGAGTATGTGTTTTTCATGAACTGTACTGGCATAAAAAGTATAGAAGTGAGTACCAGTACACAAATACGGAAATACGGCAAAAAGTAGGATGGTATGTAAGTTAAGTTTTGGAAGCTAATTAATTCCATTAGTAAAACAATTTCAATGGCTTCCATATTCATCAAATTGTCCAAAACAACTGTTTTTGTCACTGGGAGGAAGTGGTTTTAACTTAAAACCTACCCTTAAGTGATTGTAATAGGCAAAATCAGTCATACTAACGCATCTAAAAATTTTACTGCCAGGCAGTTATAGCTCTTAAACATGGGGCACCACCAGCACTAAGCAGGACTCCAGGCTAATGAGGAAGGAATCCTGGAAGCCAGGCACCAAGGTGCATATTCCAATCACAGTGCTTGACCAAGAAAAACACTCCCGTGACTTAATTTCCAAACAGCTTCTAGAATATATCAGTGCAGAAGTAAAAGATTTCTATCAAAATCCAAATTCCAATGGAAAGGTGGTGATGGGTACACAACGCGAACATACTTAATGGCACAGAACCATACACTTTTTAAAAAAATAGCTAAAATGATAATTTTTTGTGAGGTGTAATTAATTTTTAAAATACAAAATAAAAACCTAACAAATTAGTGTTCTATTAATATGAAGGAAGAAAATAATTTCCACCTAAAGTCACAAGGAAAGGGAGAAAACCCCTGAGTCTGTATGTCTCTTGAGTAAGGACAACAAGAAGAGTTGAGTTGTTTCTCTTCTTGGTGGCAACTATCCACAGGAGAGACACTAAGACATCCTGGAAAACTCAACCTACAGAGAGCATCTATATCACTAGGATGTTAAACCTTCTATTCCTTTATTCAGAATAGCACAACAGAACACACTAGTTGCTAAAGCTTTTTTTTTTTTTAATTTTATGCACTGTGTTGTGTGAAGCATACTGTTAAGTATACACAGATCGTGAATACAGAATATGAAGGGCCTAGTAGCTCAGTCAGAACAGGTGAAAGAAATTAATTCAGCCTGTTTTATTTTCTCCTGGCATTTGTCATGGCACCAGCTACTTCTTGTTCTGTTTCTGAATTCCCTGTATCAGGCATGAGATGATCTTAACAGCCACCATACTAATATAAACCCAAAGCAAATGCTAAATTTGACTCAACTTGGGGTCTTTGTTCTCTCCACAAATCCCCTATCAGAGGCCTTCACTGAGCCCAAATCCAAACAATATCCTGAATCAAAACATTATCAAGCTTTCTAGACATTTTCCAGTCCCTTCTCTGCTAGGAGTACTAAACAAAAATGAACCGAGACAGCACAAACCATAGACAAATTTGCAAATTTAAAAGGAAATTTTAGATCCAAATTATAGATGTCTTAAGGTACAGGCATACCTCGTTTTATACCTCGTCACTTTACTACACTTCGCAGATACTGCCTTTTTTACAAATTGAAGGTTCAAGACTTCAGTGGAGGAAGTAACTGCAGATGTGGTAGAAATAGCAAGAGAACTAGGATTAGAAGTGGAGCCTGAAGATGGGACTTAGCTGCGATCTCGTGATAAAACTTTAACAGATGAGGAGTTGCTTCTTATGGATAAGCAAAGATAAGTGTTTCTTGAGATGGAATCTACTCCTGGTGAAGACGCTGTGAAGAGTGTGGACATGACATTAAAAGATTTAGAATATAACATCGACGTAGCTGATAAACAGACCTTGAGAAGACTGACTAGTTTTGAAAGTTCTTCTGTGGGTGAAAAGCCATCAAACAACATCATATGCCACAAGGAAATAAATCGTTCATGAAAAGCAGAGTCGATCGATGCGGCAAATGTCACTACTGTCTTAAGAAATTGCCACAGCCACCTCAGCCTTCAGCAGCCACCACCCTGATCAGCCAGCAGCCATCCACATCGAAGCCAGACCCTCCACACCAGGAAAAAGATTACGACCCACTGAAAGCTCAGAGGACTAGGATTTTTTTGGCAATAAAGCTACTTCTAATTAAGGTATATACATTATTTCTTAAAACACAATGCTATTGCACTTAACAGACTACAATGTATCAGAATTAACTTGTATATCCACTGAGAAACCAAAAAATGTATTGGGTGATCTGAATCGAACCCACAGTATCTGAGGTAGACCTGTTTTCTAATTCCCAACTCAGGTATTTTATATAAAGGACCTGTATATGTATGTAAAGGAATGCAGATGTGTATCCTTCCCTCAACATAACCAATATGAAGTATGGCCTATTCAAAATAGGGGTTCAATTCATTATTTTGTAAATCAGAAACTCACACTAATGAAGATGCACATTTAATTGATTTGGATAGCACTTTCATATTCTTTGCCTTCAGTCTATCTTCGTAGTCTATTCTACTTAGTATTAATATTACTATTTCTAGATTTTCCCTTCAAAAGCACATAGAACATACATGTCCATCAAGTCATGCAAGTGGGCTCCAGACTAATGAATTCTACTTTTCCTATCTTGCTGATCTCTGGTTCCACATCTATAAACGAGTCAAAAAGATATCCCTTTCAGATGAACACTCAGCTGTTTAGTTCTGGTAAACTGGAGAATACACTAATGCTTTAAGTTTCTGACCAATTCTAGAAATAAAGACATCTTTTGCTATTACAGTTATTTTTACTTGGTAGTCCTTTATTCTAGCCAATTTTTTTTTTTTTTTTAAACCACCGAGAGGTGATTTGGCCTAAGTCTAGTTTTCTCTCTGCCAGGGGGAAAAAACCACATTTGGTTATCCCCATACAAAGAGTAAATGCCTCCTTCTTGACCACTTTAAAGAAAAATGTAAAAGGAAAACGGTTACAAGTATCCAATTCAACTCCATCTCCATTTGCAGGAAATACTGGATAAACTAAGCTGTTTAAGAAATTTCTATTTGGCATAAAGTATAGAGAAAGTGAATCCCTATGCTGCTCACCTGAACTAATGTAACGTGTGTCAGCTATACTCAAAACTTTTTAAACTTCCATTTGAATAAAACAGTAATATGCAGCTGTTGGGTTGGTGTTTAAGATTAAGCAGTTCTTTCTTTAAAGTCTCTTCTCCTAAGGAAGCTTCAGATGAAATATGCCACAGTTTAAAATAGGGAATATTTGGCAAGATAGAGATTACGCACATTAGTAATTATGCTTCAACCTTTCCCTCAGTGATAAAGACTACATAAAATTGAGTGTTATTTTACTCAATTAGGACTTTGTTGTTCTTTTTCTCCATGGCTTCTGAAATCAAATTTGGTTTCTGCAGCCAGAGCATATTTGCCAAAGCATCTATTTATTAGCAATATCCACGGTCAAACCCACTGTGTTAAGATAAAACTCACCTGGATCATTTCATGAAGCCTTGGAATTACATATTTTAGGTGACTTTTTGCTCTGCCTTAAATCTTTCTGAACCTTAGATTTCAAACTTTCAAAAATATCTGAATGAACAAGTTCATTAATCTGAAACAAATACCCAAAAAATCTTTTAAGATAACTCCTTAAAACCCCTCAATCACACTGTGAACATCTTTCAACCTGTTATAATCAAAGAATTTTAAAAATAGTAGTTTCTGTTTGCAGGAAAGAATATGTTCTATTCAAGTGCAACATTGTCTTTTTTAATTGTGTGTTTATTATAATCAAAAAGCATTGACTGAGGTCCCCAGAAGTTCTACTTGCTTTTGCAGAAATCAGTGCATAAATCACAGAAGTCCGTAACCTTAAGGAAGCTGACAGAAGATCATGGGTTTTGATCTCCATTAATTCCATAGGTAACTAAGATTTCAAATTGGATTACTAAGAATTACACAATAAGTTGCTCTATTTAAAATTTCCAATTTTCCATGTCAAATTGATATTGTATCAAATTTAAAGGTAAGTTCAACACTAAAAAATATGAAAGCAACTTGAAAAATATTCAGATAAACTTGCCTCCACAGGCAATCAGATCTGTTTTTTTCACTAACAATAAAAAGCTAAAAATGGAAAATAAGTTAAATCTGAGGGACAGATGGACCATGTAGAAAAATCGTGATCTAAATTACTAGCCCCAAAAGCAAGGATACCTGAGGCAGAAGACCAGGCAGGAGAGAGACTGGTTGTAATCACCAGAACCATGTGATGAAAATATGAAGGCTAAAAATGAGGAAAATTAAACCCACACATTCATGAGAAATTGGCGGGAAGAATGTCTCAAATCCAGAAGCACATCAGACCTATATGCTATAAAACTTCATTTTAAGAATATGTGGATTAATTACTTACTTGAATTTCATCTATCCTTAGATATTTTCTCTAATAGGACAAATAGGAAAATAAAAGTTTGATTTTTTTTTTCATGTCCTCTACATACTATTACAAAGAATCATTTTCTACCATCTTGAAATTTTTCAAAGCTTTTTGAGAAACACACACAAATAATTTGGATTTAGTCGATTTTATTTACAGCTTTTTTTTTTTTTACATTTCAGAGCATTACACAATTACATTTTCTCATTTTCTGACCTGCAAACAGATACCTTAAACGGAAATATTTTTTAAAAATTATCAAATTAGGTACATCCAAAATGCAACAATTACACATATGACAATTAATTCACAAAGTGTAATTTACCAGGACGTATCCTAAGAATTTAGGAACAGCCAGTCAGGAGAAATCTGACCAAATTTAGCAATCAACTATTTACATATCCAAAGACAAACCTACCTAAACTCCCAAACCAGAAATTTGAAAGTTTTTGTTAAATCCCCACTGGACAAAAGAGAGTGACAATTCAAAAACCTAGTCAGCTTTGAAAGTCCTAACCCCCAAATAATGGGCACTTTCCCCAGTCTGCAACTGAATAGCAAGCATCTCAGTTTGTCAAACACTGAAGTATCAAACTCTTGTGCCACTGTGCACATAGGAAGGCTAAGTATTCATTAATTAAAAACAAGTAGTCATTAAATATCCACACTATTACCCCCCTCCCAGCTCACCAGCCCTTAACTGCAATCCCAAATACGCAACCTGTGTCACATAGTGACAGGCTATATTATGTGTGTGTGTGTGTGTGTGTGTGTGTGTGTGTGTGTGTGTGTGCATATACACACATATATGTGTGTGTATATATATAAATATACACACAGTACTAAGTACAAATGGCAATTAACAGTCCCTGCAAAAATTCATTTTCAGTTGAGGCTATGGCTCCTATGCCTTGGGATGATTTGACTTCAAAACTGAAAAATACTGCTGAAATCTCACTTCCTTAAGACAAATTGATTGTTCAGTTTTAGCTTCTCAGTCTAAAAATGGCTATAAGGTAAGTATAAAAAAAGCAGCCAACTGAGAACAAGTTTTCTCTCCAATTTGGCCAAGCTATTTCGTAGAAGTGACTCCTAACTAGACTAGAAAATCTGTGGCGCCTTCCAATGGTTCTTGCCTACCTTACTGTCCATGTTCACGTTTCAAACTGTGTCAACAGAGCCCGCACTTCAGGGGTCAGCTGCTTGGCAGCCTTGGCCGCCTCTGTGATAGCCTTGCGATACAGGCCCTTTCTCTTCTTATTAAAGCGTGACTGGAAGTTTTCTAAAAAGGGGGAGAGTTGCGAAAGAGCAAGAAAAGAGGTTGTTGGAGACCCAAACCATGAAATACGGGCCTCCTGTCGGACTAAAAGGCCGTTATCTTTGCGGCTCACAGTTATAGTAAGAATACGGGCTGGCCACCAAGGGAAGCCATAGATCTTGGCCCAAACAATGTCCCCTACACATATGGTCCTGCCATCTGGTGTGACGCATTTAGAGACGTTTTTGGAAAAGACTTTCATTTTCAAGGAATTACTGAGCTTTTTCTCTTCCTTTGAAGAGTTGGAAGTGGAGGAGGTGGAAGGTGCATGCATACTGCCTGGAGGAAAATCAAAGCTTTCAGAAGAACTACACTCAGAGTTGGAGGATTTCAAATCATCTGTGCTATCAATGCTACACACTGAAGCACTGGAAGAGTCAGATTTCCTTTGATTTAGGGTCATGTAAACAGAGATACTGCTTTTGCTGCCCTTTTTGCCCAGTGTCTGTGGTTCATCCTGCTCACCAGGCACAAGCACTTCATTCGTGTCCTGAACCTCACTGCTGGCCTCTTCGGGGCCTTTTGAGGGACTCTGATTTTCTGAAGGGGCCTCACCTGCTGAGCGGGTAGAGGTGCAGCGAGACTGGGGCTTGGGTGCCATCTTGCCACTCCGCATTTTCTCAAGTCCTGTCTTCAAGGAAGAGTCATTCTCCTCATTCCTGTACCTCTGTGGTTTTAAACGAACCCGGGGTGGAAGGGAACCTGAGCTAGGACTCTGATACCGACGTGTGAAATGGACTTTTGAATGTGCATTTTTGGATGCAGAGGTTTCACTTTGCTTCTTTTGTGCCTTTTCTTTGGCAATTTTCAACACTTCCCGAGCTTTTGCATGATCCATGTTCTTACTCTGGAGCACTTTTTTAGTACTTAACTGAGCTTTTGATGTATTTGCCTGGGCAGAAACTTTGACTACTCTGCCTCTGCTGTGAGCAATATTGGAAACCTTAACCACAGCATTTCTTCTCTGGCTTTCATTTTGGTTTCTCCCATCCACTTTATGGTCAGTCTTCAGTTTTTTGTTCACAGTAGTTACACTTTCGTTTTTCCGTTTCTTATCTTCGTATTTAGAAGAGTCACTTGCACTACTACCTTTTCTAATTTCCTTTTTTTCAGCAACAACACTGTTTTTACATTTGTCACACAGGACTTGCCTGGGTCGTAGTTTAATAGCGTTCATTATTGAAGTAGGTTCTTCCCTGTACATTTTTCGTTTGGGTCGCTTAATTTTCCGAGGAGGTGGCTGAGGTATTGACTGGTTATATGTGTCCCTGATAAACAAAGGGGGAGGATAAGGTGCTCCTTCGTGGAAGAGAGGTGGTGGTTTGCAAGTCCACAGGCTTTCCGCCAAGCTCGGCTCGGGAGGCGAGACAGGAGGAGGGTCATCGGGGACAGCACCATTCACTTCACGCTTGACTTCTGTCCCTTCCTGGAATGTATTACTTTGGAGCTGCATGGCTTCAGGTTTATCCTTATATTCCCTTTTGGGAAATACTGTCACAGGGATCCCATGGGGCCCAAACCTTGGAAAGAAATGAAAGAACAAAAGAAGCCATTAACTCAATGTCAAAGATTCAGTTTCTTAAACTGAAACAACACCTAATGTTTGTACGACCTTTCCTGAAAACTATTTCATATTAAAGGATAAAAACAAATACCTACTGACCACCTCACACCCAAATTCTCAAAGCTCTTCAGTTTTTATTGGTCCCACATCTAAGGTTTAAACAGATTATATACATCTCGGTATAAACTCAAACAATTGTTCTAAGCAGTGCCAGAATAACTGAGATTATTTAAAATAGATCTTTCTTTCAGTCTTGGATCAGAAAGGCATTCTATAAGATGGCTTAATATGAAATGTCATTTGATATTACATTTGCTGGACTATGGACAAGTCTAATAAATGTGACTACAAATTTGCAGCATACATACTAACTCCCTCTGGTTATATGAGCTTTCAAAAGCTTCACAAAACAAATTCAGCCTTAACTACCCCATAACACTGAATCAGTAAAATCCCATCTCAACTTTTTTTAATCACTAAAAACTCAAAGACTCCTTTACTCTTGCACCCAAACTCTTAAGCCCTTCAGCTACCTCTCCTGCCCTCCAAAACCACAAAAACATGAGAAATTCGGATGCTTAAATTACCACACAAGCGGACAGGTACAGAGCAGTGGCTTTCTAACTTTTTAAAACACACAGCACATGTTAAAAAAATATTTTCGCATTTCAATCTAATAAACATTGATGTAATATATAGAAATACACACTTAAGCCGAAGTTTCACTGAATACTTAACCTCATTTGTGATATATAATGACACATTACATGGATTTTAAAACTGGTCCCAACCCAGTTTGCAAAGCACTAGTATAGAATGCAAATCTTTACAATTCCCAATTTCTAATGAAAGTGGTCACTATAACCTTGTTTCTCATGTAGACTTAGAAATCACTGTGATTTAATCCTCCTGGACTAAACATCAAGCACTGCTAAAGCTAAACTTGCTACACTCAAGATTCTTGCACATTAAAAATAAAATCACACTACCAAAGAATGTCATCATGTACACGTTAACAGGTTAGTCTTAAGCACTATTTGACGCTGTTTGAATACCAGTGAACACAATTCTAATGCCAGTCCTTTAAGGCAGAGGTGCTCAGAACCCACGGATCAGCTTCAGGCACCCTAAACTCCTAACATTAGATGCAAATGTTTTACATGTCTTTTTCATGAGAATGAGTCATGGTTTCATACTCTCTACTCTCTAAAATGTCCTCCTGTCCCCCAAAAGGTTTGGATTATCTCTGTTGGGAAGAAGTCTTGATTTAAGTTTTTAGGACTATAAACACACCTAAACGTAGGCTGGGATCCATTAAGAGCCAACATCACCAGGTTCTATCTGATTCTAACACCCAAATCGCTTTCTTCCTGAAGACTTCTGTTTGGTGACCACAAACCAACAGCTTGAGAGAAGTATTACAAACTACAAAGGAAAAGGAAAGCTTTTACCCAGGGTGGGACAAATTTGAATCTGGACTACTCCACAAAGGATACCCACCTCTCTACATCAGACTCTGCAAAGTGGCTTTCTGTTCTATTATCTGGCACTTAATGTTGGCTTCCTATTTACTTGCAAGGCACTCTGGGCATTTAGCCTGTTCTCTTATATTAGGTGCTCAATGACCACTTTTTTAAGATGACAGAACAAGAGCAGTGATTCTTGGATATTAACATAGAGGTGAGACCACTACTGGTATTAGCAATAAAATTTCTACCACTTAAGAAACTTATTATTTTGCCCCACTGCACTCTCACATGGTGTTTTCACAGTGGAACAAAGAAAACTACCGTTCTTTTATTAGGCATACCTAAAACCATAATCATCCCAATGTCTGAGGTAAAGTTTCACAACTGTTCTTACCAACTCTATATCCACAGCTGTTATTAAACCTCACTAGATATAGTTTTTGTGTAAAATGGGGTAACACTATTTCTTACCACTAAGGATTCAGGTTAGGAGTAACTGGAAAAAGTCACCCGTTTCTTGACTAAAATTTACTTCATTTAACTAATTTGATCCTATTTTCAACTAATTTACTAGACTTAAGGAACATTTCTGTAGCCTTAATTTACAATCTCAAAGTAAGGATGATCTAGCCAATGATTTTAGAATTTTATATAAAATAAGCTGTGGAATCTGATATGTTTTCCCTCAGACATTTTTTTAAAAAAACACAAACTTCATACCTGGGTTTTTTTTTCCCTTGCCTTTCCTTCTTAAGCATATAAAATACAAGCATTAAATGTTTTTTACAAACACAGGAAGGCACTTCAGTATGTAATAAGAAGGCACCGAAAGGGGGAAAAAAGAAGCCAAGCGGGAATGATGTGTAGTGGATGATTGGCAAAAGCAGAAAAATATTTTTAAGTAAGAAAACCTTCTCAAAGAACCAGAAAGATTAAATCACGTTAAGAAGAAAAGGGGTATCAATGTACTACTCCATCTCAGTTGTCTCCCTAACATGGGCAACACTTAGTAACCAACAGTGGAGATGTTGGTTGACACCAATTTCTAGGATCACAACTATGGTTTAAATTTTTTAAAAAAATCAGACTGTAAACATATGTAACTGCAATGAATCCGTTTTGTGTATGTATGTATGTATATACAGAGACACATGTAAAATGCATTTGTAACTATGCTCAAAAGCTTGAAAACCACTAACTTACAGATACTGTAACCTCAAGAAGAATATAAAGTAGCAACAAAACTATGGCTGGCTAGGTCAATAGAGCATGTGAATCTTGATCTCAGAGTCATAAGTTCAAGCCCCATGTTGGGCATGGATTTGAAAAGAAATGCGGTCTTAAAAACCGCAAAATCTAATTTCTCAAAATCTGCAACACTCTGTGGTGTTTGAAAATGAAGATTCCTAAGCCCTTGCCACAAGACTTAATCATAAAACCCTCCCCTAGAGTGGAACACAAGATTTAAATTTTTAGCGACCACTTTTGTTTTAGCTTTTTCTAAGGTGAAGGTATTTAGGTCTCCTGTAAATGTTCAAAGGGTGACATCAGCGGAGGAAGATTTCAATTACTAAAGAGGTAGAGGGCTAATATCCCCTGGTTGAGCTTTTTCTAAAAGAACTTTTCACAAATACTTGACTAATAAACAAGACACAAAGCATCTTTCCTCTTTTCCCCATGCCGTCTTTGTGCAGCATGAAGGTATTAAGGTGTCAGTGACTCGTCCTAACCCTTACCTATTTTCAGTATTCTCTAACCACTACCCAAAAATTCTAAAAGAAAAATATTCAGGTATTATGGCTTAATTAAAAATAGCTACTGGAGGGGCTCCTGGGTGGCTCAGTCAGTTAAAGTCTGACTTCACTTCAGGTCATGATCTCATAGTTCATGACTTCAAGCCCTGCATCAGGCTCTCTGCTGTCAGCACAGAGCCTGGTTCATAGCCTCTGTTCCTCCTCCTCCCTCCCCTCTCCTCTCAAGCACACTTATGCACAAGCTGGCTCCTGCTCAGTCTCTCTCTCAAAAATAAACATTAAAAAAAAAAAAAAAAGAATAGCTCCTGGAGCTTCTGGCTGGTTCAGTCAGTAAATTGTCCAACTTTGCCTCAAGTCATGATCTCATGGCCCGTGAGTCCAAGCTCTTATATTGGGCTCTGTGCTGACAGCACAGAGCCTGGAGCCTGCTTTGGATTCTGTGTCTCCCGCTCTCTCTGCCCCTCCCCTGCTCACACTCTCTCTCTCTCTCAAAAATAAGTAAACCTTTAAGAAAAATTAAAGAAGAAAAAAAAAAAAGCTCCTGGGCACCTGGCTGGCTCAGCTGGTAGAACATGTGAGTCTGGATCTCAGGATTTTGAGTTTGAGCCTTATGTTGGTGTAGAGATTACTTAAAAAATCTTTTAAAGAAATAATAAAAATAAAAAATCTTTAAAGGGGTGTCTGGGTGGCTCAGTCAGTTAAGCGTCTGACTTCAACTCAGGTCATGACCTCGTGGTTTGTGAGCTTCAGCCCCGCATCAGGCTCTGCACTGATAGTACAGAGCCTGCTTGGGATTCTCTCTCTCCCTCTGTCCCTTCCCCACTTACACTCTCTTTCAAAATAAACTTAAAAAAATGTTTTTAATCTTTTAAAAACTTTTTAAAAAATAATAGCTTCTGAGGAAAGCCAGGTGAAGTATACTAGACACCTCTCTGAACTATCTTTGCAAATTCCTGTGAATCTATAAAACTGTTTTAAAACTAGTTATCTTCTTAATAATTTAGGAGTAATGAATGCCAAAACTGAGGGGAAAATACTGGTGAATTGTTATTTTGTATCAAGGCAAGAAGAAAAAGTATCCTCAGCTACTGTAAAGGTCAAACAAACGTAGTATAAAGTATTTAATAAGGCAAAATTCAAACTGTGACTATTATAGAAAAAAAAAGAATATTTTCTAATATTTGGGTTCCACTTTAGAGGTCTAAATTCCGTGGAGGATTCTGGCTTTGACTAAATGAAGCTCTTAATCATCCACTGAAAAATTATGGTATTTGCTTAAAATATCTAGCATTACCCATCAATTCTGAGTAAAAATTACCATTCAAATTCCCTTTTCCACAGGAACACTTCGAACAAAACAATGTTACCAACAACTCTTACCTCTTATTCTGAAAGTGTTTTTTAAATGGAGATATTTTCTTTATCTGCATTAACTTCACACCAACCTCAACCACCCCATCTCTGACCTAGGATTACACTCTTTTCCTTCCTGTTTACAACAGTTTAATAGTGCACAACTGATTCTCATTTTCTTCCTTCAAATTCTGGTTACCAAGCAGGAAATTGTTTTAAAGATATTGTACAGTAAAAATACACCAAAAACTAAGGCATTACTATTTTAGGCAAGGAAACAGGGGTCCTGAGGAATTCAACACTCAGAAAAAAAATTCAGGGGGGGTTAGCTGAGTGTTCTGGCTGAACCAGAGCTCCTTCCAATAAACAGAAAACAGAAAGAAACTTTATGAATTATCTTAAAGAATCTACAGTAGAAAAAAATTATATGCAGTTAACCACTTGAAAAATAATAATCCAGATTTATTACAACTCAAGTAGATGTTTTCAGAAATTACTTCTTCTTTAAATTAGCAACAGGTTAAATCATACAGGAGGAAACTGTAAAGCACACTTATTTTTGGTACACGTTACATCTCTGGAGATTGTCTTATGTCAAAATTTAATCTCAGGGCAAATGAAATTAATAAGCTGTACACACAGAAAATTCTACAAAATAAAAATGTATCTAAGCCCCCCCCCCAATTTAAAAATTCAAGCCTGTACACACAGTTCTGGGTATCTATCAAAAATAACTGAAAAGCAGGGTCTCAAAGAGATAATTGCACACCCATGTTCATAGCAGCCAAAACATGGAAACAACCCAAGACATGGATAAATAAAATGTGGTATGTACATACAATGGAGTATTAGCCTTGAAAGTGGAAATTCTGTCACATGTTACAACATGGGTGAACACTGACATTATGCAAGTGCAGTAAGCCAGAACAGATACCGTATGATTCACCTATTCTAAAGTGGTCAAATTCAGAGAATGGTCATGGTTGTCAGGGGCTGCGGGGAAAGGGAAATGGGAAGTTATTTAACGGGTCTATAATTTGTTTTAGATTAAACAATTAGTAGATTAAAAAGTTCTGGAGGATCTGTTTCACAACAATGTGAATATTCTTAACACTAGTTCCTGAACTATACACTTAAAAATGGTTAAGATGGCACATTATATGTGTTTTTCACAATTTTTTAAAAAATTGTAGTTATATTTGTACCTAATATAGAAGGGAAAAGTATGCTGAAAAGTAGATTTTCATGGTAGTAATGGAATGATTAGTGCAAGGAAAAGAGTCACTACATTGTGGAATTACAGGACAATACCCTGACCTGAGGAGAGTCCAAGTGACCAGCACCACTGAGGGCAAATAATGACCATGTGGCTGCAGATGTGGGACCCTGAGAATACCGCACTGCCTCTATAGCGTGAAGCTCGCGTTAGCAACCGTCAGACAAACCAATACTGAGGAACAGTCCCTGTTACATATCGCCTATATTAGATGGCAACTAAATGTAATACATGATCATTTATTTACTGGAAGAGGAAAAAAGGCTTTAAAAGACATTATTGGGAAAATTGACAAAATAATGAAATACGGGCTGCAAATTAGATAAAAATTCTGTGAATGTTTCCTAGATTTAAAAACTATATTGATCTTAAGAAATAAATGCACAAGTATTAAGAGGCAAAAGAAAATAATGTATGCAACTCAAAATAGTTCAAGAAAAAAATACATCTAAAGAATAAAGCAAACATGGCAAAATGCTAAAACATTAGTGAATCTAGATAAAGGGCTTATAAGAGTTCTCTGATATGTTTGAAGTTATTTCAAGATAAAAAGGTTTTAAAAATTAGTTTTTAGGGGCGCCTGGGTTGCTCAGTCGGTTAAGCCTCTGACTTCAGCTCAGGTCAGATCTCATGTTCATGGGTTCGAGCCCCGCGTCAGGCTCTGTGCTGACAGCTAGCTCAGAGCCTGGGGCCTGCTTCACATTCTGTACCTCCCTCTCTCTCTGACCCTCCTCTGCTCGCACTGTCTCTGTCTCTCAAAAATAAATTTTTAAAAATTTTTTAAAAATGAAAAAATATGTTTAATTTACCTCAACTCCACCAAAGCATTTAAGCAAAAAAGTACATAAAAAAGAAAATTTGGAGGCACCTGGCTGGCTCAGTCAGTAGAGCATGCAACTCTTGATCTCAAGGTCATAAAGCGGAGCCTACTTAAGAAAAGATAACTTATCCTACTTAAGCAGAAATGCCAGCAAATGCACTTCAAGTACCACTAAGCACAAAATCTATATTGAGATACAACCATGCTAATTATTCAGAGTATAAAGCTAGGTGCCAGCCACAGAACCCAACTTCAGCAGGCAAGACCAGAACGTAACACTCATTGCCAAAAGAGACTATTAGACACAAGGGAAGAAATCACTGTGGATTAGTGTTCAGGCAATGAGCTTTACAAGAAATGGACTAAATCTTGAAGGGCCCAGGAAGATCTACTGAAGAGTGAAATAGGAGTGGTAAAAAGAGATTACACATTTGTGAATGCTGGTAACCAATTTAAATTTGTTTTAAAAAGTAAACACTGGGGCGACTAGGTGGCTCAGTTGGTTACTTCAGCTCACGTCACGATCTCACAGCTGGTGGGTCTGAGCCCCAGGTTAGGCTCTGGGTTGACAGCTCAGAGCCTGGAGCCTGCTTCAGATTCTGTGTCTCCATCTCTCTCTCTCTCTCTCTGGGCCCCTCCCCTACTTGTTCTCTCTCTCAAAAATAAAATTTAGAAAAGAAAAAGAAAGAAAAATGAGTGAGCAGGTGTTCCAAAAAAATCCGATGACCAAATGCAGCATTAGGAGTCACCACACAGGGGCGCCTGGGTGGTTCAGTCGGTTAAGCATCTGACTTCGGCTCAAATCAGATCTGATCTCAGGGTCCATGGGTTCGAGCCCCACATCGGGCTCTGTGCTGTGCTGACAGCTAGCTCAGAGCCTGGAGCCTGTCTTCAGATTCTGTGTCACCCTCTCTCTTTGACCCTCTCCTGCTCACATGGTCTCGCTGTCTCTTTCTCTTTCTCTCTCTCAAAAATAAAACATTAAAAAAAGAAAGAATTCCAAAGCTTAAACAAGCAATAACAAAGATAATCCATTTGGCAGAAAGAGAAGGCATATTGGAAAGTGTATGAGGCACTGCTATGAAAGTTCAGTGAGAGGACAGTGAATGGAGAATACTAGTTCTTAAGACCAAGAAAGGGGCACCTGGATGGCTCAGTCTGTTAAGCCTCTGACTTTGGCTCAGGTCATGATCTTGAGGTTCCTGAGTTCCAGCCCTAAGTTGGGCTTTCTGCTATAATCACAGAGCCTGCTTTAGGTCCTCTCTCTCTCTCTCTCTCTCTCTCTCTCTGTCTCTCCCCTTCCCCTCCTGTGCTCTCTCTCAAAAATAAACACTTTTTTAAAATCACCCCCCACCCCCAAAAGACATGACCAATGAAGGCTTCTGATCATACAGTGATGGGATCAGAAGTGTCTCCATCACTGTGATAAAACTTAAGCTCAGGGACACCTGGGTTACTAAGTCAGTTAAGTGACCAACTGTTGGTTTCAGCTCTGGTCATGATGTCTGTCACAGGACCCAAGTCCAGCTCTCACTCTCTCTCTCCCCCACCTCTGCCCTTCCCCCTCTTTGTGTTCTCTCTGAAAATAAACAAATTTAAAAAAAATAAAAATAGACTCAGCTCTGCTGAGAAACATACCACACTGTATATTATGCAAATATCTCTTACATATTTCATTCCCCAGTAAAATATGTCATTCTTCTTTATTAAAAGGGGAAAGTTATACGTCACAGATATTTATTATCTGAAGCTTCTACGACCCTTTTAAGGTGTTTTAAAGATAAAGATTACACTGCAATATAACAGAATTTAGTGTCTAGTCAAGCAAACCCAGATTACTTAATTGGGCCACTTAGTTAATACATGTAGCACTTACTATGTGCTAAGAACTATTTTAATGTATACTTATTCACATTGATTGATGTAATCACCACAACCCTGTTAGTGAAGTGGTGGACATATCCCCACGTTAGACAGAGGGTTAATGGTCTCCCCAAGATGACAGGGCTGGTACTTCACAGAGCGAGGAGATGAACCCAGCAGTTAACCAAGTTGGGTTCTTCCCTGCTGCTGCTGCTCCATTTCATCAAGTTTCCTATCCTCTCTCTTCCACCTCCACTTCCCCACTAAGGGACTGGAGGGGCGGACATGCTCTCCTCAGAACCCCATGGAGACAGACAGGCTTCATGGTTCAGAAGTTTCCTGGGTTTTGAGACAATAAGCAGCCTATCATCAAGCATATTAACACTTCAGCAATGAAATGAAAGAATATTCACACTAAATGGAATAAATGTAAAGGTTTGATAGATAAACAGATAAAACAGTCACCAAAAAAGTAACAAAAAAAAGTTCAGTTTTCAGAGTTTTTTGGATACTGGAATTGCAGTTGAGTAACTTCAAAGAACTGTCATCTAGATTAATTAAGAATATGCATAATTACTCACCTTAGGGCCTAGAACATAATAAGTAGGCACAATATATGGTTAACTATTAAAGTTAAAATGTATTCAAGTTTATTAACTATAAGCGAATATGGATAGTGTTTTTAATTAAAAACTACACGTATTACGAGAGCAATCTGCAAGGACTATGGGTGCCCAGAAGGGCAAGGAGACAGGGAGGATGACTTTAGCAATATAAAAACAAAACATGCACCAATTCTGAACTAGATTACCAGGAAATATCTTTTTTTTTTTTACTTTTTTTTAATGTTTACTTATTTTTGAGAGAGATAGAGACAGAACAGAGCGTGAGTAGGGGAGGGGCAGAAAGAGAGGGAGACACAGAATCTGAAGCAGGCTCCGGGCTGACAGGGCTCAAACTCACAGACCTCGAGATAATGACCTGAGCCTAGGTCGGTGGTCACTTAACCAATCGAGCCACCCAGGCACCCCGAGGAAATATCTTTTAAAATTAACTGGTAGGGAGGGAGGCTGCATAAAAGTTTTAAAATAACATCTAACTAAAAGAATGTACTCAATCTTTGAAAAGTCTAGTCAATCCTCTTATAAAATCATGGATAACTTTTGGAGGGGTCAGAGGATTAAACACTAATAATTTTGATTTTAAGCTCCTGATCAAGTACCTTCAACCAATCCTCTAAAAACCTGCCTGGATAACTAGGTTTAGAAATAAAAATGGAAACAACTTAGATAAACACTTAGGTCTTTTATTTTTTTCAATGTTTATTTTTGAGAGGGAGAGTGGAAGCAGGAAAGGGGCAGAAAGAGGGAGATACAGAATCCCAAGCAGGCTCCAGGCTCTGAGCTGGAGGGCTCAGCACAAGGCCTGACTTGGGGCTCAAACCCACAAACCTCACGAGCTTATGACCTGAGCTGAAGTCGGATGCTAAACTGACTGAGCCACCCAGACGCCCCTATGTTTCAGTCTTTTTAAAAGTAAAAATAGTAACAACATCTGTACGGTAGTCAAATTACTTAACTCCTTAATAGTAAACTCTTTTATTTTTTTAAGTGTTTACTTTTGAGAGAGCATGCGCAAGCTGGGGAGCGAGGAGGGCACAGAAGAGTCAAGGCAGGCTCTGGACTGCAGGCAGGGAGCCCAGTGAGAGGCTGGGGACTCCACAACCATGAGTGGAACCTGGACGCTCAACACCAGTCAAGAGCAGACACATCTTGACGTCACTCTTATACATCACTTAGAACAACACAGTTGACATTTTCCCAAGAAAATGAACACTGGTATAAAAGGATCCTTTACGTTAATGTAAACACTCATCAGTTTGCAAATTCTTGAACAGAATTCCCTTGGTCCTGGCTCTAAAATATCAGGAGGAGTTTTATGTTTCCATTATGAATTCTAAGTACTTTTGATATTTCTTTTGTATTAGGTCTAATGGGATCCACCACATCCACCACAGGGAGGCCTAATTATTTCTCAACAGACTTTTTTTTTTTTTTTTTTTTTTTTTTTTTACCAAAAACAGGCCATTTACCAACTTACAGTATTTTAGTCTTTAAATTATTTACCAAATAAGCTATTCAGCAGGTGGCAAAACATCCCAGGACCATATATGAAGAAACCCTATTTCCAAAAATGCCCAAAGTATTCACTAAATTGAAGAGCAATTCACTTTTTTTTTTTTAAGAGAGATACAGCGAGCTGGGGAGAGGGGCAGAAGGAATGAGAGAGAGATCATTTCAAGCAGGCTCCATGCTGAGTGCACAGCCTGATATGAGGCACTCGACACAACCCCAGGATCACAACCCCAGGCAAAACCAAGAGTCAAAGACTCAACCAACTAAGCCACCCAGGCGCCCCAAGCAATCCAATATTCTATGTTTACTCATTTGTCAGAGAGAGTGCACACACGTGTGTGTGAGTACACACACACACACACACACACACACACACACACACACGCAGAAGGGTAGAGCAAGAGGGAGAGAGAATCCCAAGCAGGCTCTGCGCTGTCAGCACAGAGCCCAACACGGGATTCAAACTCATGAACCCCAAAATCTGTGACTGGAGCCTCAATCAAGAGTTGAAAGCTTAACTGACTGAGCCACCTAGGCACCACCCTGGCCCCCCCCCAGTAATTCCTGGGGGTTTTGTTTGTTTGTTTGTTTGTTTTTTGAAGAGAGAGAGAGACAGCATGAGCAGGGGAGGGTCAGAGAGAGAGGGAGATACAGAATCTGAAGACAAGCTCCAGGCTCTGAGCTAGCTGCCAGCACAGAGCCCGAGGCGGGGCTCGAACCTCGAACTCACGAATTGTGAGATCATGACCTGAGCCGAAGTCGGACGCTTTAACTGACTGAGCCACCCAGGCGCCCCAGCAATTCCTATTTTAAAAGCAAGCAACTATTGCCAGGTTGAGAAGAATAAACAATCTATCATTTCTACCCACCCCAAAATTATAAGCTTAATGGTAATGGTAAAACCAGTGAAGTATATTAGATTTAGAACAGGATTGCTTTCCAATCTTAGAGAAATGCATATTGTTCAAAAAGGGCATCTGTAAACTACCTAATATCTGCTGCTTAGAATTTCAGGCAATCTACTTAATCTCTCTGAGCTTTAGTGTCACCATCTGTGAAATGGAGATCGGTGGAATTCACTTCACTGGATTTTCCAGAGAGTACACTGAAAACAATGTATACAAAGTCCTTAGAGAGGGCCTAGTTTAAGAGCAGGAAATACATAGTTATTCTGTTAGTTACAGAAAGTAAAGACTGGCAACCTTCCTAGAAGATGGGAATATGCAGAAAGTGAAATAAAATATTTTGGAGGTATTCAGTTTTAATAGGCTAAAATCCACTATTCTGTTGTAAGGTGACTATATAAAACTGGCCCACGGAAAAAAAGATGAAAGTTATAGACTATTAAATTTCTAGTGGGTAACCATATTTAGGAAACCTATTTGCAAGTCTAATTACTAGTTCTATAATAAGGATCTGGATCTGCCACCCAAGTGGCCTATCCATTCCCACATGTACTGCTTATTTTATAATTATATCCAATCAAAATTAGCCAGTAACTTTTAAAACAGGTTTAACAAATTTATGGTCCTACTATTTTGGCACAACCACTCCCTAAATACTAGTTATCTCCAAGTATGGTACAAGAATCACCTGCATCAGAATCATCTTGGTGAAAACTGCAAATTGGAGCTTAAGCACATTTGTGTGGAGGACCATTGCCCAAAGTGTTTAGCAAAAACATTCTGTTAAATCCACCCAAAGTGTAACTTAACCTCCACTTACTCTCTTCCAAGATCAGACACTAGAGCAAGCTCTGTTCTGCTGGTGATGTATTGAATTAATCTGGAAATTTAGGCAGAACAGGGCCAATAAATATCAAGAAATAAGGATGTACTTCACAGGCACAAATAACTACTAAGAACATCTCTCCTTTTTGTTTTTTTAATCAATGTACTATTAACTCAGACAAAACAGAGAAGATGAGCATACTACACAAACTCTTCAATAGCTCCTCACAGAAAAACAGATCTTAGGAAGATTAAGCCTGTTTTCATCAAGAACTTTGCTTTAAAACAGTAGTGAGATATGGTCTGTCTTACATATAAAAAGCTGAAAATTAACCTCGTTAGAAACCCCAAGTCCAATAAAATATGCCTGGCATAGTTTGTGTTTACATCTAGTTTATCTAATTTACAAAATTGAGCTTTAAAATCTGTTTTTAATAGCATGATGTTACAAAATTCTTTACACTCAAACTCGGTGTTTAATGTCCAACCATTCATCACCTCTTAAAAAGAAAATCCTTAAAGAAAAAAAGAAAGAAAGAAACTCCTTGCAGCCCAACAAACCATGAAGAGTGCGCTCTACATACAACATATGTATCTAGTACTGGAGGTCCTAAAACCGTCTGGGTCAAAGTGGTATCTTAAGATGGGAACCTTTTATCCACACCTTGGGATATAAGCAGTATAATCACACACAAAAAATGTTTTAAATATGTACAACTCAACACAAGCATTCAAGCATACTACTTGAGGACCTAAATTCTCAACCTGGATGCTTAGTATAAGCTACTAATACCACTACTCACTGCTTCACCAGAATGGCTGTATATTTTTCCCACCAAAAGTAGAGCTATTGCACCATACGTTTCATGGTCTCTGTAAAGAAAGAAAATCATTGTCTTGGTTTATATTTCCTTAAAAAAAAAACAAATAAATTTTCTACAAATTGTTTTAAAAACTTAGTAAAATCTGGTTTCTTAAAGAAATCACCTCAATTCTTTTTAATGCAACAGTACCCCCATAGACACACACAAGTCAATATTTGTCAAAGGTCAAGTCTAAAATGTAACTAGCTGCAACTCTTAATAAGCATGTACCACAAAATTAAAATCCACAGGGTTTTTAATGCATAAACATTTACTTCATGACTCCTTAATTCATATCAGATCAAATAAAATAGAACTCAGAGAGATTTTTCAGGATTTCAGAGTGGCTTTAGAACTACTTTCCAAGAGGTGGAGAACAGTAATAAACAATTTACATGATCCCTCTGTGTAGTTAGAAACCACAGGTCCCAGTAAACACTGCTCCTGCAGGTTGGGTTTGAGAAGGCCGAAACTACCTTTTCAGAAACTGGGGCTACAGGCCTTCACCCTGTGCAGAGAATCCTGACTGGTTAAATCTTTCTGTCCTTGGAATTACTAAAGTGGGAAGAATGTTTAAGGGATAGGTCTCCCGGGTGCAGGCAGGCACGTGATCTCAGTATGGTTTCTGCTGACCCCAGCCAGGGAAGAGAGGCTTTCAAGAGAGGCCCTCAGAGACTGCAGGTGTTGCACCTTCAGTGTGCTCCTGAAGGAAAAGAACTATTTTTAAGAATTATGGAAATTCATCCATTAGGATGCAACTGGAGAAAAATTCAGAATCGGAAAGTTCTGCCAAAGCCTATGGTTTAACAAATAAACTGCAAGGGAATAAATATAACGGCAAGAAAACTACCAAAGAAAAACTTATGAAACTCATCAACCAATTGCAAAGCATAAACTTTATTTGGATCCTAATTTGAACAAAACTTAGATGTTGATTGAGGTGTTAATTTTGAGATGCACTGTGAAATTTTTACACTGACTGGCCAAAGGAGAACAGAAAGGAACTATTATTTGAGCTGTACAGTAGTACAATTGTGGTTTTAAAGCCCTTATCTTTTCAGAGATCTATATCGAAATTCTTATGGTGAAGAAACAGGTTTAGAATTTGCTTCCGAATAATCCAGTGAAGGTTGGCATATGATGAAACAAGTGTGACTTGATAAATGTCATATAATTGATAAATGTCAAAGCAAGAATGATACATACATGGAGGTTCATTTCCCATAATCAAATATAAAACAAAAGTATGGTACAACCACTGATTTATTATTCTAAAATATTAAAAGACAGTTTAGCAACCTGAAGGAATGCTTATTATATAATGCTTAATGCTAAGTGAAACAAATGTACTTATGTCAAAATTTCAAAAGCTTAAGGTTAAGGAAGAAAAGGGAATAAGAAAACCAAACTGAATTTGTGGGTTAGTTGACTATTTTTATCTGCTAGTATTAGATTACTGTCATTACATATTACTAATGAATTCAGAAGTAGGCATGTAATTTAAACTATCTAAGAGAGCTGGGTATAAAACAGTGCAGGAGCCTAGCATAAACTAAAGAATGCCTTAAAGGGTATTTAGTTTCAAATAAATCCTAAACTACATAAAAGTAGTTTTTAACCAGATATTCAAGTATCTTCATTTTTAGGGTGACTGTATCATTTAAATAGTAACCAAAGCAAGCTACTTTGAAGACATGAGGAGGAAGTATCAATCAAACTAGGGCAGTAACAAGAAAACTAGACCCCCTGGTCACCCTATTCGTTTTACAAATATATAAACTGAGGCATGAAGTTTGCTTGCTTGTTTGGGTTTGTGAAATGCCTAAAGTCAAAATGAATTAGCCTCATAAACTACAGACTGGAGCCCAAAGAGGCATCGAGATTTGCCAAAAGTTACAGTGTTAACTGGAGAGCCTGGCACCAGAAGTCAGACCCCAACTACTCTGACACTCTGTACAGATCAATCTACAATTAGTGGTACTACCACTTTCTTTCCATTTTTTTTTTAATTATATGTGTTCTTTTCCTTTTCTCCACCAAAAGATTCTCAAAAATGTGTTCTTCAATCAAATAATTAAAAATAAGACAAAAAAATAGTACAATGAGAGGAGGGTGAAGAAAGTTAAGTGATTACAAAAGCAGACTCCCGATCAATCCATATATGAAAAGCTGTACACTAGGATTGAATACTTTTTTCTACACAGTGAACAACTCTTCCAACTTTAAGACATTTCTGTACCATTGATAATGTCAGAATAAAATAATCAAAAAAAGCATCAACTGGCCCTCTTAAAAGACTGAAGAAAACCATACACGTACATTGAGGTACTTAGGAGTCTCCCAAATGTAATTCTTTCCTGACTATCTCCTCAAACAAGCAAGAACCAAGACTTCAGAGACTGCTTTGTGTTCTGCAATGTACAACTAAGGAAGTGGAGAATCTGCAGAGCAGAAGGTCTCATGGCTATTACCTGACTGAAGAATCTGCTTGGATAGAACATGCATCTCCTCGGTTTTACCTAACTACTGATACTATGTAGCATCTACTGATACTATCTAACTACTATGATACACTGTGTCATATAACTACTGAAATCAAGATAGGCACTAAATTTCAGAAATGTACAATTCTTTACTTACTGTTTAAAATTTGCTAGCCCAACTTTCTAATATGAAAGTAGAAAAAGTATAGGCTTTAGAATCAGATCAACCTACACTTGCCATTTAAAAGCTTTGTCATTTAAAAGCTCAGTGACTGGCCAAATTAAATGAACTTCAATATCCTCCTATGTAAATGAAAAATACCACCGGAGTTATAAAGACTAAAGCAAGTGGTACAATGCCTGGTACGTAATAAGCACTCGGTAGGATGCGCTTGTTATTGTACCTAAAGGTTTATTTAAACGGCCAATTCAAATAAGATAAAAACCCTTTTTTAAGCAGCTGATTACTATAGTCATGGTAGAATCTGTGAAGAGTATCTCCTGGATCATCAGTTAACCCCAAAACTGCACATGCAAGTATGCAATCAAGGTAAAGCACATGTTACAAAACGTCCGGGCAGATCCATTTTTCCAAATTATGTTATGAAAAAGAGATACCCAACTAATCAATCATTTGTCCAATAATAAATCCTCCAAGTGCTAAGTTTTAAAAGCTCTGTAAGTTCTTTCCTCACCAATTCCACTCCCATATATAAGCTTCCAGAAGGCAGGGACTGTATCTCATAACATTCAAAACACTAAGAGGTGCCTCACACACAGATGTGCTCAAGAAATATTTGTTCAGTGAAAAGTTGATATGGTTTCCTTAATGACCTTTAAAAAAAACTTTGACAGAATTCTTTCACTTTAAAACATTAAAATGCAAAAGTTGATAATAAAAATACCTCTCTCAAGCAAAGAAATTATAAGAAGCATGGTTAGCGAAGTAGATCTCAAATAACAAATTGCAATTTCCTATCAAAGAAAATTTTTTAAAATAAAATAAAACACCAACACAATGAGCACCTCAACAGAGGAAAGCACTATCCATTCCATTGTCAGGAACAACTTACCTTTTTGCACCTTCCTTTTGCAGATTTGAAATCCAGATTCTCACACAATCACTGGCCTTCACTTCTGTTTGATTCAATAGCATACACACTACTGAGTCTCTCTCCTTCACTATTAAATACATGAGTAGAAAGCACACTAGTCTTATTCTGCTTTCTAACTATGAAAACAAAAGTGCAAAAGTCCTAATCCAAAATGCTCAAAAAAAAACCAAGAAAAAAAAAAACCAAAAAAAAAAAAAAATTAAACAGTGTACAGAAGTAATTATAATGGCTCCCATCTTCCCCTCCTGCCCACACACCCTACTTAAACGTGTATTTTTTTTTTTTTACAAGTGCCTTCAGTATATATTTTAAGTGTTTTTTTTTTTCTCCCAAACGGGAAAAGGACTCTGATGTCTTGTTGGGAGGACAAGAAATTAAAAACAAAACATATTAAAGTAAGCCATTTCCAAACAGGTGAGATACCCATCAGAGTGTGTGCTGTTGCAGGAAACAGAATGGAGAGCCGTGAATGGGAGTCTCTGCACTTCATATCTGCAAAAGAAGAGAATAAAAATATTAACGTAACTCTAGACTTAGAATACCTTCTTTACCTGTTTAAAGCAATGCCCTTAAACATTTTAAATGCACTAAGACAAAGGCTTGTGGGTGAATTCAACCTTCTTGCCCTTAATACATAAATGTATATATCTACAGTATTAGAAGTCAATATTTGAACACTTTTATACCACACCATCTTGATATTACAGGGTTTAAAAAATCTCTCTCTTCTTTAGGCTTTTCTTAAAGCCATCATTTTCATTAGCCAAAAGTGCTTCCCTATTGCACAGTTATCTAGGAAGAATTAGTTCTAACAGTAAGAAAAAGTCTGGAGGTTCTTTTCTAACAAATACCCTTCCCTCTATAAGGAGTGGCAGTTAACCTACTGGGAACCCCAATGCACACACCCCTTTCTCCAACCTCGTTAAAGATTAAGTGCCCCACGAGCAAAGTCGTCCCCCCTCCCTGCCTCCGACCCAGCACCGGGATCGCCGCAAAACTCCTTCCCTATTTCGCGTTCACCCACCAGCCCCCACGGTGGGTAACGCCAGGGCCAGGTCACGGACAGAGCCCAGGTGTGAGGGGTGAGCTCCACAAGCCCGTCAGGCACCCGCGCCCCCCACCTGGTATCACACCTGCCCCTGCAGGCGCCCCCCTGGGGCAGGGCCGCCCTCTCCCGGCCACGCGCGGATGCCCTACTCGGAGGGTGCGCCCCGCGCCGCACGGGACCCGAGTGCGTGCAGGCGGCGGGAGCCGGGGATCGTCCCGGCTCCCTCCCTCCCTAGGGACCAAGAGGGCCCGGGGTCGTGCTGGGGCGGGCGCGGTACCTTTTGGACAGATCCATGAGGACTCCGGAGAAGAGCTTCTCCCCTAGACGGAACGACACGACGAGCGCGTCCTCAATGATGTGGTCCAGCGTGACCCGCACCTCCGAGCCGGGAATCAGCTGCGACACCGCGGAGTCCCCGCCCGCCGGCGGCACGAGCGCCGGGGCTGCGGGCTGGGGCAGCGGCGGTTCCTGGCGCTCCTCGGGAGCGGGAGGCTGCTCCGGCTGCGGTGCAGGGGAAGGTGGAAGCTCGGGCCCTCCCTGAGGCGCAGCTGCCGCCAGCTCCGCCACCCGAGCGGGGAGCTTCTCCTCAGCCACCAGCTCCGGCCCCGCCGCCTCCGGGCTGCGGGCGAGCTCCCCCGGCGGCGGCGGTGGCGGCGGGAGCGGCGGCTCGTCGGCCTGAGGAGAAGACGGTTGCCCATCGGCCTCTCCGTCCGGCACAGATGCTTCAGTCGCCGTGACCGGGAGGGGGTCAGTGCCGGCCTCGCTGCCGGGGATGGGCTCCATCTCCGGCTCGGCCTCGCCGGCGCCCCCCTCCCCGGGGGACGCTGCAGTCGCTGCCGCCTCTGCAGCCACGGCCGCCATTTTCTTCCTGGCTTCTCCCTCCTCCAGCTCGGGCTGCAACGGCAGCAGCAGCGCTGCTTGGTTCCCTGGGCCTTCCCCTCCCTCCCTTGAACAGTTTCGTCCCGCCCTTTCCCTGATGCTCGTTATTGGCACCGCGCCATTGGTTGCGCCCTACACCCCTCCCGCACTTAGGATACTCCATTGGCCAGATGCGAACGTCTATCACCCAGTCAGTCCCACCCCCCCATGCAGAGTAGGAACTTCTCATTGGCCGGATGAGTTGTCAAATGTTGAATCTTAGAGGAGGAGTGAGGGGACGAGGGAAGTCACAAAAGCTGAGACACATACTTGTCGCCTCTTTCTATTGGCTGGAACAGGAAATAAAGCTTTATGGTTGGCCTACGCTCTTGCCCATTATCAGTCAGGTTTTCAGAGGTGGGATAAAAGAGAGAATCACGTGGCGTGCCAGTTCTTTCAAAGGCGACCGAAGGGAGGAGTAAGGAGAGAATGCGGGAGGGGAACAGCTTCCCAAGAGTCCCTGCGCGGAGGTCCTTAGAATAAATGTTATTTCTAGGCGCGGACCTGTTTGCGGCCGCGTGTAGGCACGACAAGCTTCTTTGGAAGGCCATTTAAGTTTGAAAATAATTCCTCAAACACGTTTTGAGCTCCTACGGGATTAGGTAACGTGCTAGGTGCTGGAGATAGAACTATGTGCAAGACAGTCTACATAACCTCGTGACAGACACTCCAGCCCACACACAAGAGTGTTTTCCTTTACTTCTCTCCACTTTCTAGGAACAATGCACCTACTTATTTCAAAGTAGGAAAACGCCTAAGGAAAAGAGGAAGGACACCATGCATAGTATATTCAGCTGATGAGTGTTCCAAAGAGCAGTCCCACGCCATTAGGGGCTTACATGTGACGTCTCCAAATTCACTGGAAAGTGGACGCACCTGGTTCCTTGCTTAAACCTGTTTCTTTCCTGGCCTCTCCTCTTCCACAGGCTCAAAAACTCTTCAGTGTCCTAATGCTCCCACTTTAACTCTTTTCCCGTTTTAAGTCTCTTGATTTGTTATATCTAGAAGAATCTACCAAACCCATTTATTTCAGATTGTACCTCCAGAATCAGCCTATTCTCCAGAAGAAGTTGTAGGCACTAAGAATGCGGACAGAGGGAAGAGAGAAAAGTTGACAGCCTTAAGAGGAGTAAAAAATGAAATTCTAAACAATCATAGCTAACAATTATTGAGCACCTGTGTACCAGGCCCTAGTACAAACCCTAAGTATAGCATCCCATTTAATCCTTACACTACTCCTATGAAGCAGGTACTATTATACCCATTTTAGAGATAAAGAAATTGAAGCACAAAGAGTGTGCTCAAGATCACTCAGCTAGTAAATTTCAGAGACAAAATTCCAGTTTTACATTGAAAAGGACCAAAAATGGCAAAAACTAAATATCACACGTGTTCTGACTATTTCAAGTCACAAGGCTCTTGGAGAAAACCAATAGGAAATCCTAGTCAGGGCAGGCTTAGCATCTCTAAGGTAGCAGAAGGAAATGAAATTACTGTCACTCTGTCAGAGCAATTTTCCCATAAGCTCTAATTTAAAATCCTGGGGGCGCCTAGGTGGCTCAGTCGGTTAAGCCTCCAACTTCTGCTCAGGTCAGATCTCACATTCGTGAGTTCGAGCCCCAGGAAGGGCTCTGTGCTGACAGCTAGCTCAGAGCCTGGAGCCTGCTTCTGGTTCTGTGTCTCCTCTCTCTGCTCCTCCCCCTCTCATGCTCTGTCTCTCTCTGTATCAAAAATAAATAAAACATTTTTAAAAAAATAAAATAAAATCCTGTATGTTAAGTCTTGTCTTCTCTCTCTTTTCCATATGAGAAAACTGACCCTTAGCCAGGTTAAAGATCTCAGAGGTCACATGCCTAGCAGCAGGTCTAATCTAACCCAACTCTACCAAGGTGCATTACTATTCTACTCACTCATTCTTTGAACAAACCATTTATCTCCTGCAGGCCAGATGCCTGCAGTAAACAGACATGGATCCCACTTTACAGGGTTTTCACCCTGATCACTTAGTCTATAATTCGCCGGGGTTGATTAATATTACATATAATTCTATAAAACTCCTAGATCCATGCTGGATTCCCACACTGTATAACCTCTCAGAAGGAAAATAATACAGCTCAGGTCCTAGGAGCTGATTAACTCTTACAGTAATTCATTACAAGATGTTGCAGTCAATCACTTAAATGAAGCATTTATGGCAGATCGCATAGTTCCCCTTCTCAATCACCATTTTCATCCTGCAACTGAAGAGGAGCCTCTACTGGGTCACTACGTTCACATCAAGTGTAACCGCTGCTGCTTGTCTGTCAAGTCTCTCTCTGTTCCTCCTCTGTCTTTCAGGTTTGTTTTCTATTCTTCAAGCTTGCTAATACTGTAAAGATCTAATCATGCATCTTTCATCATTTATTCAACAGATAAATATTGAGGACCTACTATGTGCCAGTTACTGGGCTTACCAGGCCAAAAGCATGTAGAAAGAACATATGAAACTTCATGCCTGGCCTCCTGGGGCTTATTTTTCCAATTAGGGAGTTAGAAAATAAGCAATGAATAAACAACATGATTACAGATTGTGAGAAATGCCATAAAAGAAATAAGCAGGATGAGTGATAAGCAATCATTTCTAGCAAGGGGGCAGAGAGTGTCTTCTTTAGATAAGGTGGTCAAAAAAGGTCCCTCTGAGAATAAGACATTTTAGCTAAAATGCAAAGGATAGGAAGGAGCCAGTTATTGACTGTTGTATGACTTCAGCAATTGCTGAAGTACTTTGGCAAAAGGGGGCTTAGCTCATTCCAGAAACAGAAAGAGACCAGTGTGATTGAAGAGGAATGAGCAAGAATATAGGTTGGTGATATAAAATTGGAAAGGAAGACAGCAGCCAAATCATATTTTTATGTACTGCAGATCTAAAAACAAGAGATTCTACCCTCAGGGAGTTTTGAGCCTATTGGGAACCTAAGCTGTTGTATCCTAGTCACCCCTGCATTCAGCCTCTTCCTGGCATAGAATCAGCATAGAAGAAGCCCTTGGTGTTTATGGAATAAATAGCCACATGGTATTTGAGACTAGATGGATGATTAGATAAATGGATGGAGGGTTGGATAGATGGTTCTTACAGTTCTGGAGACTGGAAGTACAAGATCAGGGTGCCACCATGGTTTGGGTGACGGCCCTCTTCTAGGTTGCAGACTTCTGATGTACTCACAGGGCAGGAGGGGACAAGGGAGCTCTCTTGGGCCTCTTTTATAAGGGCATTAATTTCATTCATGAGAGCCCCACCCTCATGACCTAATTACCTTCCAAAGACCCCTCCCCCCTTCAGCATGAGGGTTTAGGATTTCAACACAGGAATTTTGCAGGGGCACAAACATTCAGATCATAGCAGACAGATAATTGGTGATTAAACAGATCACTGAATGGATGGACTGATAAATGGCAGGGATAAGGAATATAGTTGACTACTCAAATGGATCCTCACTGCCACAAGCAGACTTTGATCTTGAGCTCTGTGGGGTACTACAGTTTGGTGGCTAAAAACTCAGAGTGGAAGTGAATGAATTTGTATGTGACTCCCCAGTTAGCCTCTGACTAGCTGTATGATCTGGGCATGATCATAGGCTAATTGATTAATCTCTGCTTCCTCATTCATGAAATATCTTAATAACTAATAAGGGTGTGCTTGCTTTTAAGTCATATAACATAAATAAAGTGTTTAACATAGAGCCTAAATCATAGTAAGCACATCTCCATCATTGTTAGCAACTAGACCTAGAAATTCAGTCTTTTTTTTTTTAAGTATTATTTATTTTCTTTAGTAATCTGTATACCTAATGTGGGGCTCGAACTCACAACTCTGAGACGAAGAGTCAGATGCTCTTTCAACTGAGCCAGTCAGGGACCCCTAGAAATTCAGTCCTATAACATCTGGTGTTAATCATATTCCAGGGGCTCTGACTTCCACTAAACAAACCTGTGAAAGACTAAGTAAAACCCCAAACACTGGGGTGTCTTAATTATGGCTAATTGTGGTTATTTTTTTTCTGGGCTTGGTTTCTCGGGAAATCAAATTCTGAACAAAAAATAGCATGGGGAACAGAGACTCGTCACAAAACTCATTGCATGGCTGCAACATCATGGTCACTGAGTGAATTACTCCTCCTCTTCTAGAACAATTTCTAACCAGTAACCAATATTTCTCCTCTAAAATCAAATCATCTACTCTCAGATCAAGACAGTGATTGATAACTACTGACAAACATGTCAATCACTGGCTCTCTCTCTCCATGCATTTCAGTGGTTCTCAGTGTATCAAGGGATCTTTCTGAGAATCCACTAAAAAGATATTTTTTATATTGTATGATTCCATTCATACAAAACAAATGTATGCTCTTAGAAGTCAGGATAGAGGTTATTTTTGATCAGGGAAGGGGAACAGGACAGTTCAGCTAATGACAACAAGGGAAAATGAGTACGGTTTTCTAAGATTCTGATAATTTTCTGTTTCTTCATCTACCTACTGGGTACACAGGAATGTTCAGTTTATAAAAGTTCATCAAGCCATACACTTATCTGAGCTTTTCTGTATATAGATATATATTAGTTATCTATTACTGCTAGTGTCTTAAACATACATTTATTTTATCACAGTGTCTGTGGGAAGAAATTCAGGCATAGCTTAGTTGGATCCTTTGTTTAGGGTCTCTCTAAAACGTAACCATGATGCCAGCAGGGGCTGCAGTCTCACCTGAAAGCCAGATTAGGGAAGGGCCCACTTCCAAGCTCACTAACAATTCTTGGCAGGATTCAATTCTTCAATTGCTGTCAGCTAGAGGCTGCCCTCACCTCTTTGTCACTTAGGCCTGTCCATAGGACAGTTCATAATTTATAGCTTGCTTCATCAGAGCAAAAGTACAAGAAAAGTCAGAGAGAAATGGAACAAGCAATAGAGAAGTCACAGTCATTTATAGCCTAATCTCAGAATAGTCATCTCATCACTCATGCTATGTTCTATTCAGAAGCAAGTCAGTAGGTCAAGGAATGCCTGGGTGGCTCAGTCGGATAAGCATCCAACTTCGGCTCAGTTCATGATCTCGTGGTTCATGGGTTTGAGCCCCATGTCAGGCTCTGTGCTGACAGTTCAGGGTCTGGAGCCTGCTTCACATTCTGTGTCTTCCTCTCTCTCTCTCTCTGCCCCACCTCCATTTACCCCCTGTCTCTTTCTGTCTCTCCAAAAATGAATAAATGTTAAAAATAAAAAAGAAGTGAGTCAGTAAGTCTAGCCCGAGCACTAAGAGAGAAGATTATGCAGAAGCATGATTATCAAGAGGCAAGGATCATGGGGAGCTGATTACCACACAATTTAACAATTTTTAAAAATGACCCAGGTGCCTGGGTGGCTCAGTCGGTTAAGTGTCAGACTTTAGCTCAGGTCATGATCTCACAGTTTGTGAGTTTGAGCCCCACATTGGGCTCTGTGCTGACAACTCCAAGCCTGGAGCCTGCGTCGAATTCTGTGTCTTCCTCCCTGCCCCTCCTTGGATTGTACTCTGTCTCTCTCTCTCAAAAAATAAACAAAACATTTAAAAAAATTTTTTAAAGGTTTAAAAAATTGAAAACAAAAAATATTTGAGATGGTTCCCTAAATCTTGCCCCATCCCCACATACTGATCCAGACTGTTAAAGCCTCTTATTCTATGTAGATGCTTTATATCCCATACCGCCTGCCCCTTAGTAACAGATCCACACCTCAGACAGGCAGGTGGAAAAGGCCATCATATTACAAAGGTCAATCCTAATACTGAAAACAGTTCCTATAATGAGAGCCATCAGTGATCTAACTATTTAATGAGTACCGCACCTCCTATGTGCCAGGCAGAGATGGCAGACAGGTGAACATGGGGAGGATCAAGCACTCCAAAGGTGGGCACTGTCCCGAGACATCTTCCTCTATAGTCTTGGGTGTTTTTTCACATGCCCCCCTCCTCCCTTCTTTGTATATTTTCAACAGCTGCCCGGCCAGCATATTTCCTTTAAAATGCACTTCAAGGACACTACTTTGGAGGGAACAGTTCTAGGTTGACCACCTTGGTTTGCCTGGACTGAAGGGTTTTCTGGAATGTAGGGCATTCAGCTTAAAAGTGAGACAGTCCTGAGCAAATGGTGAGAGTTGGCCAGGATCCATGCTGGGTGTCTCGCAGAAATGAACGCTGATCCTTGCTACAATCCAGGAGGAAAGGGAGCCTCAGAGGGGTCAAAAAAAAGCTTCCAAAGCTAGAAAATGGGAGTAGGATGGGTCTGCCATTCTCCAAAGAAAGTGCTCTTGGCAACTTTGATCTCTTGCCTATTTCTTCTTTTACCTTCACCATCCTCCAGGACAGGATTTTTGGATAGAAGGCATATCAGTGTGCATTTTTTGTCCAGCCTTCTAGTTCCAAGCCCACAAGTTAAACCCAACCTTAGATTCTACCCTGATTGAACCCACCCTCTCAAAAAAATTCTAAGAACATGTATGTATTTGATATTTTGTTTCAGTTTCTCCTATCATTTTTAAAGTGGCAGGTCTTAGATTATAAGACTCTTTTTTTTTAATGTTTATTTAGTTTTGAGAGAGAGACAGAGTGCAAGCAGGAGAGGGATAGAGACAGAGAGAGATACAGAATCTGAAGCAGGCTCCACACTCTGAGCTGCCAGCACAGAGCCCTAGGTGGGGACTCAAACTCACCAACTGAAAAATCAGGCCAAAGCCCCACGCTTAACCAACAGATACACCCAGGCGCTCCAATCGGAAGATCCCAAATATGGAATCTCTGGACAAGGTGTGCAGAGAGGCAGGCCTGAGTGGGTTGCCCAGGATCTAACCGGGAGGAGGGATAAGAGAGTCTGCATCCTAGATCCCAGAGGCTTCAGCAGTCTGCCCTTCTCCTCTGGGTCACAACACACAACATACTTTACTTTGGTGCGCGTGCTGGGTGAAGGCGAGAAGCAAGTCCCAGAAGAGTTTTTTTAGGGACTCTAAATGATCCATAAGGAGTTCTCCTTGGGAAGCCGAGACCTGGGTGCTGGGTGCACTGAATTGGAGGCGGCAATCTTCCCGATCCCTCCACACCCCACCAGGCAGTGAACCTTCGTGGGTGACCCCCTTCTGTAGGAGTATTTGGCTCCAGTATCCAAATCCGAATTCCTTCCAGGCTTAGCCCACTCCACCCTGGTCGGTGGTTGCTGACGAAGAAGGGAATAGACAAGCCAATTTAGTTGTCGTCCTCTCTTTGTTCCCTTGACCTTGAGGCATTTAACGCAGCAGAGCCCGCGGTGCAGGGAGTCCGGCAGAGTTCTGGAATGAAAGGGAAGAGACCTTGGAGGGCTCTCGGAGCCCACACTCGTTTCCTCTGCTTTGGTCACCATAGTGACTTCTCTCTGAAGCCTCAATCCTGTGGGTTTTGCTCGATATTCATTCATAATAAGGCCACCCCTGCGTTTTCCACCCACTGGGGAACAGAGAGCCGCGTGCATTTGTAGTCACGTGGCTCATGCGCTGGGCCTTTAAAGTATGTGTGTGTGTGTGTGTGTGTGTGTGTGTGTGTGTGTACCGCCCGAGCGCCCTCACTGCGAGGTTCTCTGCTCTGCGGAGGGAAGGGTCAAGCTGGGAAGGAATTCAGATACTTCTGGTCTTGGTCTCAACGTTTACAGAGAAGGGACCTGCCCAAGGCTTCCTAGCCTTCCGCAAACCCCCCACTAGAACGTGCGTGTCCTGACTCCGACCCAGGGCTCACTGCACCCCAGCACACAGTGATGTCAAGGGGCCCCTGGGCCCATCCCAGATTTTCTAACTTCTTGGCCTTTTCTGCCAAGCACTGGATTCACACTTCCTGGGACCGTCATTAAAGGATTCAAAAATTTATGGTAACCAGATCGTGAACCTCTAGTGAAAGGCCAAACCTAGAGCTCCATAGTGAGACAAAGCACTTCCATATTCAGTACGGATTTGCAAGTAAATTAGCTCATTTGATCCTCCAAATTCGCTGCAAAGTGACTACTATGACTCCCTTTTAAATTGAGAAACTCTGGCTTCAGAGTGGTAGTATGAATCAACTAGGGAGTCAGAGGTATATTTGAATCCTAACTGCAATTTGCTAATGATAAAGAATGGCATAAAAGCTCATCAGTATAGTCAGTGACTTCAAATTCAGTGAGATCCAGTGTCCCTCCCATTACCCTGCTGTGTGGCTTTAGGCAAGTTACTTAACTTCTCTGAGCTTCTAATTTCCATCTGTAAAAACAGCATAATAGAACGTATTTCACCGGTCTTTGTGAGTACTAAATAAAGCAATACATGGAAATCACCTAACACTCTACTGGATTCTTAATAAGTGGTTTCTATTATTCCAAAATTAGAAAGTACTCTCCTGCTAGAACAGCTGGTCACAGACAAAAAGAAAAAAATCTACATCCCACATTCAGGCTCACTCAGAGCCCAATACCTTCCTTTGTGTCAGCCAAGGAACTGAGTACTTGAAAAAAAGACTTCCCAAAGAGAGGAAAGTGAATTTGAAAGATGCTTTTCATAGCTTGATTTTGCATTTCTAAAAGATTCAGACTTGGGAAGGGAAGGGAAGAGTTGCACTCTGTCTCTCTATAGCTTTGCTTCCAATACTCTCCAGAACTATGCTGCGTAACAGGGGGGCCCCCAGCCTCTTGGGGTTATTGAACACATGAAATACACCTGCTCCAGACTGAGATGTGCTGTAAGTATAAAGCCCATTCTGGACCTTAAAGACTTAGTGGGAAAAATTGTTAAACATTTCTAGAATTAATTTTACCCGTGTCTTTTGATGTTTCTAATATGGCTATCAGAAATTTTTCAGTTCTGTATGTGGGTCACATTATGTTTCTATAAGACAGAACTGCTATAGGTAGAACACAGAATTCCAGCTCAGCCCACCTGTGTAGGGTACTTCCTGTGTCTCTCTCCTTTAATTCTTACAACAATATTGTCAGTAAGGTATTGTTATTTACATTTCACTCCTGAAGGGCAAACTGAGGGATGCCAACCCTTCGGTTTACCAGGTAAGATCACCAACCCCACTATTATTATATACTAACATCATTCCATAAGAGAAGGACTTTGTAATACCAACAACACTGAACATTTCAACTGTATCAAACAGTACATTGCCTCTCAGTAGTAAAAGTAGCTTGCATTTCTTAAGAGCTTGTTATTTTAAAGGGACTGAGCTAATATATGCTTTAGCTTTTTCAGTTCTGTAAAACCCATGAGGTTGGTTCCATGATTATCCCCATTTAAAAGATAAGATGAGTGAGTAATGAGGCACCTGGGTTGCTCAGGACCCTTGAATCCCACTCAGGTCATATTATCATGGTTAGTGAGATGGAGCCCCATGGTTGGTGAGATCGAGACCCACAATGGGCTCTGTACTGACAGCACTGAACCTGCTTGGGATTCTCTCTCTCCTTCCCTCTCTCTCTCTGCCCTTTCCCCCTCAAAATAAATAAATAAACATTAAAAAAAAAAAAAAGGTAAGGAGAGAAAGGCTCTGAGAGCCACTAGTCAGTAAGTAGGGGCTGTAGGATTTGGAATTCACATATGATAAACTTTAAAGCCTGTTCTCCATCAGTTGTGCCTACCCATAATAGTCCCAGGAAAGGACTGAAGCTTGCATTTGGTTATAAATTTGATAAGATGTAGGGGGTTTTTTCTGTTCTTTTTTTGTTTTTTTGTTTTTTAGAATTCTATCATAGATTCTTACCCATTCCCTCTCAACCTCACCGCAGTCTCTACTTGAATTTGGGAAAAGATAATTACAGTTGAAGTGACATGGGTATTTAAAAGGAAATAAACACATCTGCCTTCATCTGCATGAATATGGAAGAGGATTTCTATCTAGCCAGCGCTTGTCCTGTTCTCTTTCAATGGGAAATGTCAGGAAGCTCCGGAGACCAAAGTGAGCCCACTGGGAAGGCCCTGGTGCCCACATCCAGTGAGGACCAGGCTGTGGTTGGGCTGCTTAGCCCCTTCTCCACAGCTGGATCTACACCTTCCACACAGTGGGAGCCCAAATGCTGCGAGGGGGTCATCACTCTACTCCACCCCTTTTCCACCTGAGTGGATTTAGAACCGAGTTTCCCATGCCTGAGTTACAATTCATTTCTGACTTGGCTGCCTCCCAGCTTTCAGCTTTCAGAGCACAGCCGTCCCAGAGATCACGCCTGACTTCTAAAGCTGAGGGAAAACCTGCTCAGCATTAACCTTCCCCAAGTCCAAATTCAAATCCCTCAGCTGTAGATTTGCAGGGTGGAGGATTAGAGAAGCTGGCATTTTGAAGCTACAGGATAAGGGGAGGCCACAATCATCATGTCTTTCAGTCATGTTGGGCTTTGTGACTATGACTATTACTTGCTAGGAGCTTTGCAGACACGGTATCACTCAGTCCTCATAGCAACCTATGAGGTCCGTCTTAATCATCATACAAAGGGGAAAACTGAGGCTAAAAGAATGAAGAGACTTGCTCAAGGTTACATAGCTGCTCATGGCTGAGCTCCAAGACCTCAAACCTGGTCTACCAGACTCCAAAGCTTAGAACTATGGACTAGTTTGGGGCACCTGGGTGGCTCAGTCAGGTAAGCATCTGACTGCAACTGAGGTCATGATCTCACGGTTTGTGGGTTCAAGTCCTGCATTGGGCTTTGCACTGATAGTGCAGGGTTTGCTTGGGATTCTCTCTCTCTCTGCCTTTCCCTGCCCCCGTCAAAATAAATAAACTTAAAAAAAAAAAAACTCCTGTGGACTAGTTTGCTCAAGGTCACATCATAGCTGGTAAGTGATAGAACCAAAATTCCAGTTAAAATAAAAATGAGAGAATGTGCCCTTCCCGGCAATCTCATAGAGACTTTTAAAAAGATAATACCAAAAATGATTCAAGGTCAGGTGAGATGAGCATTCTTTCAAGCTCTCAAACCTCTACAATTTGATATTTGTTTTGAAAAACAATTTAATAATTAAACAAGGACCTTAATTTTTCTTTTTTATTTATTGCCCCCACCCCTGCACTTACAACAGTCTCTGACAGTATTTCTTACTAAAGATTTGTAGAAGGAATAAATTTACTCTTGCCTTGACATTCCCCTAAAGCCAAGGTGCTGTTAGGTTCACTTGACAGTTATTCAAAGAAGAGAAATTGAGAAGGAAGGACAAGAACTTTATTTGAGATTATGTCTGATCCACCTGGCAGCCAGTATTTAGTACCATTGCCAGCCAACAAAGGGTCAGGATATCCATAATAAATCATTCTCATTGCCAGTCTTACCAAAAGAATATTCCATTGTTAGCCAAAAATGCTAATAAAAATAATTACCATATTTGGAATGTTTATATGCCAAGGATTCATGTATTAATATCATTACATCTTCATAATAGCCTTATAGATAGATAGTATTTTCATTGAAGAAACTGAATCTCAGAGAGGTTAAATAAATTGCCCAGAGTCACTCAGAGGGTGGCTGGTGGAGCCAAGATTCAGAGTCAGCACTTGAGTTTTCATTCCTGGCTAAGTATCAGAAAATGGAGATTTCTAGACCTCCCCTAAAGTCATCAACTTAGGACTCCCTGGAGTATGGCCCTGGGATGTATTGAAAAGTCTCCACAGGTGACCTGAAACCCACCAAAAGTTGAAGACCTAGACCTAGTTCAATCTTAACCCAAAACCCACCTTTTAACTTCTCAATGCCTTGGACCCAGTACTAATCAGTACTACCCCAGAAGAATCCTTACTTGGAAGAACCACGGATGGTCTTTGTGAAGACTTTGGTCCAATGATCACCTTTCAGGATGTGACTTTGTCCTCAGAGTAATAGACAAAAAAGCACACAGGCTCAGAGGATTCTAAGAAAAGGGTTTCAAAAGCCAAGCGATCTAATATCTTCTGAGCCCAGGTATATGCCTTTCCCTTAGTCCTGAGCCCTATGCACTCCTGCTGGCCTCTTTGTATCCATTCATTGATCTTTCAGACGGCAACTTCCTGCCACACACAGCTCTTTGTGTTTATTTGTGTGATTATTTACTCATTTCCCCTTGCATGAGACCACAAAAGCAAGGACCAGGCCTTGTTTTGCTCATCTTCAAACCCTATCCCCAGGCCTAGCATGTCGTAGGCACTCTATAAATAAGAGCTGACCTTTACAGGTCTCCTACCTTGTACCAAGCTCTGTAGTGAGCACTTCATAGATAGGAACTCACTTAATCCTTACAACAGCCTGATGCCCACTTCACAGATGAACAAATAAAGGTATAGAAAGACCAAGTGGTCACTTAAATATCTAAAAGTCTTAAATATACCAACTATTCTATGGCAAAACCCAGATTCAAACCTAAGCAGTAAAAACTCCAAAGCTGAAACTCTTGATTAATTCATATTCTGGTGGTTGACTGATTGATGGTTCATTGATGGCCTCTGGAGCTGCCACACCCACAATTCACCTGCTGGAGACCAGAGCTAATACCTGAGCCCACAGGGCTTATCTGAGTATCCCAGCAACATGGGAACATGGGAAGAATACCAGCCCTCAGAGGTGCAAGGTACTCTAGGAAAGAACAGGCTTTGGAAGTGGCCTTGAGACTGCATCCTAGTTCTTTCACTTGCCTCTCTGGGCCCCCAGTTCTCCCATCTGCTGCATGGGTTAATAATTGCCACCTTCAAGAATCTTATAAAAATGAGATGATCTACTATGCATGAAATAGCCTACCATGATGCATCATACCCAGCAGAGGGTCCACCACACATTTGTTTCCTTTCCTCAATCAATCTCTCTGTCATCTCAATCTAAAGCCTATTCTAATAAGGCTCTAGTTTTTTCCAACAAACATTCTCCAGCTGAGATTCAGAGGCAGCTGTGTCCTCTGCTCCTGTCTGCCTGCTCCCTCACAGAACACTCCCCTGCTATTTCTAGCTCCTCTCTCATCAAGGTCCTTTCCCGTTTTCCAAGGTAGCTAGGATACAGACTTGTTAGGCCTGGCCCTGAATTCCCTGCGGAGGCTGGTGCAGGGCCTTTGGGCAGGTGGCCACATGGGAAAGCTGAAAAGGACAGAATCAATAGAAACAAATTTGTCCTGAGAATAAGGGCAAAGTCCACCATGCCCTTTGCTTTGACAGCAGCTCAGAACCAGAACGGGGAGAGAAAGGGAAGGTCTTCTTTCCCTCTTTCTTTCTCTCTTCCTCCTTTCTTCACTCCCTCCCTTCCCTCTTCCTCCTTCCCTTTTTCCATTCCTTGCTTCCTTCCCTTCTTCTTTCTGTCCTTACTCTCTTCCTCCTTCCCTTCCTCCCTTCCTTTCTTTCTAGATAAAGGTGAGTGGGGGGTTTTTTGTTTTTTTTAATTTTTTAAACATTTATTCATTTTTGAGAGACAGAGAGAGACAGAGTGTGAGCAGGGGAGGAGCAGAGAGAGAGGGAAATACAGAATCTGAAGCAGGCTCCAGGCTCTGAGCTATGCGCACAGAGCCTGACACGGGGCTTCAACTCACTGACTATGAGATCGCGGCCTGAGCTGAAGTTGGATGCCCAACCGAGCCACCCAGGTGCCCCAAAAGGTCAGTGTTTTTAAAAAAGACTGAAGATTTGGGACTCCAGATGACCTGATATTGACTAGGACACCTGAAAAACTAGGAAGAACAATGTCTTGGGAGGAGCAGGTTACTATGACATGTGTGAGCATAAGGAAAAATCAGAATCGAAAGTAGCTCCCCAGGCGCCTGAGTGGTTCAGTCAATTAAGGGTCCAACTCTAGATTTCAACTCAGTTCATGATCTTGAGGTTTGTGGGATCAATCCCTGCATCAGGCTCTGTGGAGCCTCTCTCTGCCCCTTCCCCACTCGTGCTCTCTCTCTCTCTCTCAAAATAAGTAAATAAACTTAAAAAGGCAAGTAATTCCCCATGTGTCTTTGCTTGAATAAACTCCTGCTTGGCAGGGAAGGCACTTGCGGAACCTCACCTGCTAGGGCAATGGGCCACGTATTTCTGGAGTGCCCCCCAAGCACCAGTGAGAACGGAGGAATGGGTACAGAGAGATCTCAGGCAAAGATCTAGATTCAGATATCCTCTCCTTACAAGCAGGCCTTCTGATTTCCTCTTGTTTTTCTTTTCTAATGGACACATAATGAATAATGAATAATTCAGACCACTAAGAAGAATAGAAAGAAAAGTATGCCTTCTTTCCATCCCAGTTCTCAGGTTCTCAGGTACAACTATTGTTTTCTTCTCCTTCTCCTTCTCCTCGTCCTCCTCCTTCTTCTAAGTAATTACTATAGTCAATGCAGGGATTGAATTCATGACCCTGAGATCAAGAGTCGCATGCTCCACCAACTGAGCCAGCCAGGTGCCCCCCAATTATAATCTTCTTTCCCCCAGTGTATTACATACCTTCGGATCTCTTAGTCCAAGCATTTTTGCTTCTCATGAATTATTTCAATCACCAAATATGTATGGAGTCTCTTCCATGTGGTGGACACTGGACTAGACACTGAAGATACCATGATAAGTACAGTCCCTGACCTTGGGGAGCCTACAGGCTAGTGAGGAAACACATCAATAGACAAGTAATTGCATATGCATAATTATTGAACTATAATTGTGAAAAGTGTCATAAAGGAAAATTACAAGCATATAATAGGACTGGCCAAGGAAATGGCATTTAAGTTGGTGTTGGATGGGTGTGTAGGAGTTAAAACAAGAGAGAAAACGTATTCCTGCTAGTGGGACAACATATGCAAAGGCCCTGCAGAGGGAAGGTGTTTGGCAGGAGGGATTGGGAGAAGGCAGGTGCGGCCTCACAGAATGAGTGTTTGTGAGGTGAGGTCCAAGGGTGGGCAGGGCTGGGTCAACCAGCAATCCGAAAGCTCTGGCAACCAGCCCAAAGCTTTCCAGAGTGGTCATTGTAACAAGTCCCTGTGCCAAGCACTTTGGAGAAATCAAACACCTTCCAGAAATTATCTAAACAATAAAATATAGACAAATGAAACAAAGGCTAACAGCCCTTGGAATTGGAGCCAGGGGGCAGAACAGTCGTCAGGTGGACCAGGAGCTAGGCTGGAAGGTTTCATGAAGCTGGAAGTGGAGGGAATGTGGCTTCGGAATCAAGCAAAGGTGTTATGAGGTTGTGGAATAAGGGCTGACGTGATGAGAACAATATGCTTGATTTTAAAAAATTTTTTTAATGTTTATTTATTTTTTGAGAGAGATAGAGTGCGAGCAGGTGAGAGGCAGAGAGAAGGGGAGCCACAAAATCCAAAATAGGGCCCAGGCTCTGAACTGTGAGCACAGAGCCTGACATGGGGCTCCAACTCACAAACGGTGAGATCATGACCTGAGCCAAAGTTGGACGTTCAACCAACTGAGCCACCCAGGCAGCCCTGCTTGATTTTTTTAAATTCAAATTTCTATTGAGATAACTGTAGATTCACATGCAGTTAAGAAATAGTACAGAAAAATCCTTTGTACACTTCAGTGGTAACGTCACAAAACTATAGTATAGGTATATATGCCAAAGAATTGAAAAACTCACAAAAGAGTGTTCCCTCTTGGTTTTTTTCTTTTTTGTTATTTTTTTCCCTCTTTAACTCCTACTTATTCTTCAGACACCAGCTTCAGTGCTATTGCCTTGGCCACCATGTTATGTGCCTGTAATTTTCCTTTAGGGCACTTTTCACAATTACAGTTGAATAATTAATTATGCATGTGCAATTACTTACCTATTGATGTTTTCCATTGATGTCTACTGAAAAGGGTCTTTAAGAGATATTTGGGTTTTGTGTGTGTGTGTGTTTTTTAATGTTTTATTTATTTTTGATACAGAGAGAGACAGAGCATGAGACGGGGAGGGGCAGAGACAGAAGGAGATACAGATCCGGAAGCAGGCTCCAAGCTCTGAGCTAGCTGTCAGCACAGAGCCTGACGCAGGGCTTGAACGTGAGATCTGACCTGAGCCGAAGTCAGAGGCTTAACCAACTGAGCCACCCAGGCGCCCCTTAAAGAGATATTTGTACACCCATGTTCATAACAACATTAGTCACAAAGAAGTAGAGGCAAACCAGATGTCCACTAATGGATGGACAGATGGATAAACAAAACGTGGTATCCACACACAGTGGAGTATTATTGAGACTTAAAAATAAGGGGGCCTTGATAATGGTATTCATAATATATGTAACTTTGGGTTTCAGCTATATATAAAAGGTGGGAAAGTTAAAAAAATAATAATAAGGGGGCCCTGGGGTGCCTGAGTGGCTTAGTTGGTTGAGCATCTGGCTTCGCTCAGGTCATGATCTCACGGTTTGTGGGTTCAAGCCCCACATCGGGCTCTATGCTGACAGCTAGCTCAGAGCCTGGAGCCTGTCTTCAGATTCTGTGTCTCCCTCTCTCTCTGACCCTCCCCTGCTCGCTCTGTCTCTCTCTGCCTCTCAAAAACTAAAAACAAACAAAAAAACATTTAAAAAATTAAAAAAAAATAGATTGGTTGGATCAGTAGATGCCAAAAGAAAGATCTACATTAAAATCCTTCATTGCAACGCTCTACAACTTTCCACAGAGCAGAGACTAAAATAACCTGTTTTATAATTAGTCACAAATAGTGCTTGAGTTTCTTGCCCATAAACATAAGTATTGTCTAAAACATGTCTTCTTTGTAGCAGCCCTGTTACCCTGTGCTAGGCTGAGTTCACAAATCTGTTGTAACCTGTAGCTTCCCTGTCACTTCTCTGGCTTCACTGCTGAACTTCTTAAAGCCTCTGCCACTGTCACAGCTACTGCTGCTGCTGCAACTACCATAGTCACCTTGGTTTGTGGTTTGGCAGACTATTGGCCTCCACCATGGTAGGGGCCAAAGCTTTTATTTCCAAAGTTTCCTTCTTTCATGAGACTGAAATTTGATGATTAATTGTAATGGTCAAAATCATTTTAGTTTCTGCCACCTCCCAATTTGCTTCCATTATCACTTTGTTATAGCCATTCACATTGCCACTACACTCACCACCACCACCAACCACGACTGCTACCAAAGCCACCTCAGCCACTGAAATTTCCTTCGTGACCAAAGCTCTGATGCCTATCAAAACCACACTATGTCGGGGCACCTGGGTGGCTCAGTCGGTTAAACATCCAACTCTTGGTTTCAGCTCAGGTCATGATCTCACGGTTTTGTGGGTTCAGGCCCCACATTGTGAGTCCAGAGACTGTTTGGGGTTTTCTGTCTCCCTCTCTTTCTGACCTCCCCCACTTGTTCTATCTCTGTCTCTCTCAAAATAAATAAATAAATAAACTTCAAAAAAAAAAAAAAACCAGAAAAACAAACACCACCCCTAAAACCACCACCAAAGTTCTCACACTTACTTAAAACTCTTTGGCTGAATGAAACACTTAGCCAACTCTTGATTATATAGGGTTACCTTACTTCATAGTTGTGGCCATTCACAGAATGGTATTTCTCTTTTTCCCCAGCTTTAAGGCGATATAATTGACAAATAACATTGTGTAAGTTTAAGGTATACTATGTGATGATTTGATATATGTATATACTGTGTGAAATATATATACTATGAAATATATACTTATCACATTAAGGTTGGCTAACATATCCATCACCCCAATTGTGTGTGTGTGCGTGTGGCAAGAACATTTAATTTTGATTTCAAATATATAACACAGTTTTGTAAACTATAGTCACCATGCTGCGCATTAGATTCCCAGAGCTTATTCATCTTATAACTGAAAGTTTGCACCCTTTCACCATATGGTGTTTCTGAATGACAATCTTGTGCTTAATCATGGTCCTCAAAAGTTGAAAAGCAAAGCCCCTCTTCTTGCCACTGACCAGTTATGATTTTAATCACTTCAATTTTCCCATTCTTTTTTTTCTTTTAAAGTTTATTTATTTGGGTGAGCATGAGCCCTGCTTCAGGTAAAACATGAGCCCCACTTCTCTCTCTCTCTGCCCCTTGTGGGATTCTCTCTCTCTCTCTGCCCCTCTCTCACTTGTGCCCTCTCTGTCTCTCAAAAAAAAAGTTTACTTATTTTGAGAGAGAGACAAAGAGACATAGAGTGTGGGGGAGGTGCAGAGAGAAAGGGAGAGAGAGAGAGAAAATCCCAAGTAGGCTCTACACTGTCACCAAAGAGCGTGATGCAGGGTTCAATCCCAGGAACCAAAAGAAGATCATGACCTGAGCCAAGATGAAGAATCTAACACTTAACTGGCTGAGCCACCCAGACACCCTGATTTTCCCATTCTGTTAAAAAAAAATCTCTTGGGGGGCGCCTGCGTGACTCAGTCTGTTGAGCATCTGACTTCAGCTCAGGTCATGATTTCATGGTCTGTGAGTTCGAGCCCCGTGTTGGGCTCTGTGCTGACAGCTCAGAGCCTGGAGTCTGCTTCAGATTCTGTATGTGTGTCTCTCTCTCTGCCCCTCCCCTGCTCATTCTCTTTCTCTCTCAAAATAAAATAAAGACATAAAAAAAATTTTTTTTAATCTTTTGGGTGATGGTCTTTAGTGTCTTTTTGAATGCTGCCAATGAAAATCTTTTTCCCAGTTAAGTGGGCAACTTGTCTTTGAGAATCTTCTCTTGAGACAGTCATTTTTGGTTCTACAGCCCTTCCATCCACCTTAGGTGGCCTCACATTCACGCCCACATTCACCTCCTCACAGTTGCAATGCAGGTGTCAAACCCAAGCTCCTGGAGCCCTTCCTTGCTGAATGGGCTCTCCTTACCACAGGATCCCTGCATGGTCCCCACAGCTCAAAATGGCTCCTCACATGCTCCTGGGTTGTTTCAAAACCCTACCTCCCGTGAAGAGCTTCTGCAGCTGCCACTGTTCTGCTCCCCTGGAGCCTCTGACTAAACAGCAGTGGAAGGGGAGCCTTTAAAAATGTTCACTGGGCAGTGACCACAGACAGAAAGTGGATTTGCTTGATTTATAATTATCACCTCTCTCTTCCCCACTACTCACTCCTATTCCTTTCCTCTGACTCCTTTAGAGCATGCAGATGTAGATTTTCTTTTATCTAAAATAAATGTATATTAACTCTGTTAAGAGATATTTACATAATTCCTCTAGAGGACTAGAGACTCTCTAGGTGTCCCCAAAACAAACCTGGGAACCACTGCACCAGAGGCCTTTGGGAGTATGGTGTATTATTGCTTTTCTGATTTATTTGTTAATTCTACTTTATAATTAATCATGCTAGAAGTTACCATATATGGTGTCCTAGCATGTGCTAAATACTTTGCACTATTCATCTCTTTTTATCTTCACAGTATGCCTGCAAGGGAAGTACTTCTATGCCTATATTACAAATAAGGAAATTGAAGATGAGAGAAGTTAAGTAACTTGCCTAAGAGAACTGAAATTTGAACCCAATCTTTCTGATTTTGAAGCCCATGTTGAAAATGAAAAACAACCCACAGAAGGGAAGAAAATTTTTGCAAATCATACCTGTGACAAGAGAGTTATATCTAGAATATATAATGGACTCTTAGAACTCAACAGTAAAAAGACACCCCAATTTAAAAATGGGCAAAGACATTGAGTAAACATTTCTCCAAAAGAGTGACACGCATGGCCATTAAGCACAGGAAAGATGCTCAACGTCATCAGCCATCAGGTAAATGCGAAGCAGAACTACAAGATAACACTGATACCCACTAGAACGGCTATAATATTTAAAAGACACAGAATATGGGGCACCTGGCTGGCATGTGACTCTTGATCTCAGGGTTGTGAGTTCAAGCCCCTACTTTTACACACTCACACACACACACACACACACACAATAACAGGTTTTGGTCAGGATGTGGAAACCTGGAGCCCTCATATACTCTTAATGGGAATGTAACAAAGTGCAGCTGCTTGGGAAAAATCTGGCCATACCTCAAAAGTGTAAAAACTGTAAAAACCTTGTTTTTACAGCAATTCCAATTCTAGGTAAATGCCCAAGACAAATGGAAACATGTCTACACAAATACTTGTATGTGAAAGTTCATAGCGATACTATCCCTAATCTCCAAAAAGTGGAAACAACTCAAATGTCTATCAGTTGAAGAATAAATAAACAAAATGTGGTATATCCATACAATGGAATACTACTTGGCAATAAAAATAAATGAAGCACTCCATTTTCAGCGACATGAATAGAGCTAGAGAGTAATGGATAGAGAGAGCAACATGGATAGAGCTAGGCAAAATAAGTCAGTCTAAGAAAGATAAATACCATGTGATTTCACTCATATGTGGAACTTAAGAAACAAACCAAAAAATGGGGAAAACAAATGTACAAGAAAGAAGAAGATAAAAAGAGACAAATCAAGATGCTAACCCTTAACCATAGAGAACCCCCATGATGGTCACCAGAGGGGAGGTGGATTGGGGGAGAGATGAAAGAGGTGATGGGGATTAAGGAGGGCACTTGTGATGAGCACTGAATGATGTATAAAATTGTTGAATCACTCTATTGTACACTTGAAATTAATATAACACTGTGTGTTAACTATACTGGAATTTAACATACATGCATTCATACATAAAGTACTGATACATGCTATAACCTGGATGGACCTTGAACACATGCTAACTGAAAGAAGTCAGTCACAAAGAACCACATATAGAAAGACTTCATTTATATGAAATGTCCAGAATAGGCAAATACATAGAGACAAAGCAGATTAATGGGTGCCAAGGTCTGAGGGATGTTGGGGCGGAAAGGCTACTAACTGCTGATGGGTTGAGGATTCTTCCTAAGATGAAAATATTCTAAATCTATTTTGGTGATAGTCACATAGCTCTATGAATATACTGAAAAGCACTAACCTGTATACTTTAAATGGATAAGTAGCATTTGAATTATATCTCAATAGAGCTATTATAAAAAAAATAAATAAGGTGTGTTACCACATAGCTCCTCAGGGACTTAGTTCCTTATTCTGTCAGCTGTTCAACAAATATTTATTAAATACCTACCATGTGCCAGGCACCATTCTGGTCACTGAGGATACAGTGGTTTATAAGGTAGACAAAGGCCCTGGCCTTATAAGGCTTATATTCTAATGAAGAAAGACATAATTTAAACAAATAAATTTTTGAGATACTGATACAGGCTATAAAGAAGTAAGTGGTCATTTTAAGATAGAAAATGACAGGGATAAAGTGAGAAGTGAGCTATTTTCTTTATTTTTTTATTTAAAAAATTTTTTAATGTTTTATTTATTTTTGAGACAGAGAGAGAGCATGAGAGAAGGAGGGGCAGAGAGACAGAGAGACACAGAATCTGAGCTGTCAGCCCAAAGCATGGGGCTCAAATCCATGAATGTGAGATCATGACCTGAGTCGAAGTCGGAGGTTTAACCGACTGAGCCACCCAGGTGCCCCTATTTATTTATTTTTAAATGCTAATTAATTTATTTTTGAGAGAGTGCATGTAAGTGGGGAAGGGACAGAGAGAGAGAGAGGGAGACAGAGAATCTCAAGCAGTCTCTGTACTGATAGTGGGGTTCAAACTCATGAACTGTGAGACGATGACCTGAGCTGAAACCAAGAGTCAGATGCTTAGCTGACTGAGCTACCCAAGTGCCCCAGTGAAATACTTTAAATAGGATTGCCAAGCAAGGCTTCTTTGAGGAGGTGGCCTTTAATTGACTCATTCATTATTCATTCATTCAGCAGACTACTCTGAAATCCCACAGGCACTATGAGAGGAATTTGTTGCATTCCCAACTCAGCTTCAACCAGTGTTTTTTCTGATTGAATGATCTGTTTTCTTGCTCCAGTCAGTGGGCATTGAGTTGTGAAATGTCTTTATGGCATCTTTCCCTTTCTCTGTCTGGTGGGAGGCAGGGACGTAGTAAAATTGATTATCCCTGGGACAACAAAGAAGTAAAAATTATTCAGCAGGTAGAGAGAAAACCAGAATATAAAGCCAAACATTTTCTCAAAATCAGTGCCATGGACTAAACACATTGGTTTTGTTCAAATGCCTTGGAATTCCCCTCATTCTCCAATGAGCTGGTTGATAAATGAGAAACGTAGAGCCCCAGGGGATAAAGCTTGGAGTTGGTCAGGCTGTGACATCTGCTCAGTCCCAGTGGGCCCTCGTGAACAGCTCTGTGTGAGTTCATGGCTCTCCCTAGTCCAATAGTGCATGTAGAACTGGGTACCCTGAAATCCCTGACTTCTGAAGGCTCACCACCAAGTTGAATGCTACCAGAAGTGGGTTTTTTTGAGCTTAAGTACAGCAAGCAGCTCCTTTGCCCAGATCTGAGGCAGAGGGCACAAAAAGCAGCCTGACCTCAGAAGACAATGGGAGAATTGATTGCCTAAAATCTGGCCCTGGTTCTGCCATTGACTAACCCTGTATCTTACTTAAGTCCTACCACTTTGGGAGGTCTTAGTTTCTCCATTTGTGAAGTGAGGGGACTGGACCAGTTCTGGGATAACTAGGACCAGATCTACATTCTGTCATACATACCCCTGCCACGGTGGATGTCACTCATCAGTGATAGTCTCTGTCTCAGAATCTTTTTCAACACAATATTCACCACCAAAAGCTACCACCAATGGATCAGAGTTGCACATAGTTTAGCACCTACTAGCCATGGCCTAAACTGGGTAATTTCTAAGGGCCTATCCAGCGCTGATATTCTGATGAGTTTGAACCCTCAGGTTTGTAATCTCATCAGGAGCAAGGCATGGGAGGGGTAGGAAAGGGAGGAACATGGGCATTAGAATCAGAAAGTCTTGGGTTTGAATCCCAACCGAGCCACTTACGAGTAATGCAATCTTAGGTGAGTTAGTTCTCTTTGAACTTGAGTTTACTTTTGTCTATAAAATGGGATCGGCGTCTCTAACAAATAAGGGGTTGTACAAATTAAATTAGACAATGCTTGAACTGTACCTTTTGCTTGCACATGGAACATAGACACACTCAGCTTATGTGTACACAAAGCCACTTGACTTCTAGCCTGCTAGTGCTACCCTTCCCATCTGGGAAGCTGCATGACAAGTGGCTTCTGCTCTCCTCCCAGACCTGCCTTTTCTGTCATTGTCAGATTGTTCTCTGCCATTCCAAAGCTCTCTGGGGCCTGCTAGCACATCAGGGAACTCAGGGCGGCCTCTTAATCTTCTGGGTGAGGTAGAACCATCAGAGAACCACCAGAGTGAGTAAACCATGGGCTTTCTTCATGGTTTTCATTCTCAGCCTCTGCTTAATGACAGTGGGCATCAGATGTTGGATTCAGATGTGAATATAATTTCTTAGAAGCAGGGCTGTAGCTGGGCTGTTTTTTGTCATTTGGCATAGATACAAGAGGCCACCATGAGAAAACTTAGTTTGTAACTTCCCTAGACCCAAAACAGCAAATTCATGGCCCAAGAACCACCAAACCCTAGCTTCCACCCTCACCATCACCATGCTGTCCTAAAACCAGGTTCTCTGGGAAGTAGACTCTGAGATAGAGATTTGCATGCAGGAGATTTACTAAAGATGTTTTCAGGAACAGCTGCTGTGGGGAGGGAGCAAAGCAGGATGAGGCAGGGGAGAAGGTGAATTAGGATTGGAGCTCAGGAGCTAGAATGACCTATACAGAGCTGTCTCCTATTGTGCACCCCCACATTAGCCAGTGGGGTGGCACTCTTTCAGCCAAAGGCCAGTCCTGGAGAGAAGCTCAGCTGAGTTGGCCCCAACAACACTCCAGCACTCCCAGAAGCTGAGGGAAAGAACAGTTCAGTCCTGGAGCCATTGGCTTGAAACACTCCCTCAGGATGCACCACATAAGCTCCTCAGATAGTGCATTCTTCCTTCAGGCAATACAGGCCTTCAGAAGTCTCCTCCAGACCGTGCTCCAGCCAGCCATCAGCAATCGATGCCGGAGGAAACATCTTTGTCATCTCTATCCTAATCTTAATCCTTCATTTTACAGAGAAGGAAAGGCAGTCGTCCAAGGTCAAAAGGATGAATTAAAGTCAGAGGCGGGACTGGAATCCAAGCACCTTGACTCTGAAACTAATGCTCTGTCCAGATTTAGATGTAATTAAGTAAAGTTAAATAAAACAAAGAATTTAGTTCGTTATTTGCACTTCCCATGTTTCAAGTGCTCAATAGCCACAAGTGGCTGGTGGCTACTATACTTGAAGAGCATAGGTTATTAGAGCAGTTCCATTATCATGGAAAATTCTGTTGTGCAGCACTTCCCTGGCCCCACTATGCATGCTGTCCCTTTGTTCTCAACTTCAAAAGTTAGGGGATCCCCCAAAAACCTTTGTTTCCCTTAACCATCTATCTGTGAATAGTTAGTGATGGTAAGTCATGATAAGAGATATCTACATGTGGATGTTAACAGAAATATCTACCCAAGTGCAAGCTCTCTTGGGGCTACTGGGGACCCAGAGATAGATTGTTTTCCTTAAAATAAAGTCATTCTCAAGAGATGGATAGCTCGTACTTCATTTCCTCACTCTTTCATCCAAAACATTTTTATTGGGTTCAGTCTAGATAAAGCCAGGTACTGAGCTGGGTTCTGGGGATACCCAGATGGATTAGACATGATCCTTGCCCTCAGGATGTTCATAATCTGGGGGATGGGGTTAAACACAAGATACAGCTTGATGGGAACATCCAGGAGAGACACCTAAAGAGCATGTATGAATTTGCTAGGTGAGTAAAAGCTTCCACAACCACAATGGATAGGTGTGGGGTGAACTTTGTGTCCCAAAGGGCCTCTGACAATGTCTGGAGACATTTTTGATTGACACAATTGGGGAAGAAAGTGCTACTGGAGTCTAGTGGAGAGAGACCAGGGACGCTGCCCAACATCCTACGATGTACAGGATGGGCCCCTACAACAAAGAATGATCCTACCCCAAATGTCAGTAGTGTCAATGTGGAGAAACCCTGGGTTGGGGCTGCATTGGAAATATTATCTTGGTCTGCATTGGATATAAGTATAAGCATTCTTACTGTCATGGAGAGGGGAAGGTGAGCGGGAACACTCAGGAAATGATAAGCAAGGTTGAAGGACCTCAGAAAGACACTGGAGAATCTTAACAGATTCAGTGGCAGGCTGAGTGGCCCTTTGGAGAGGCATCCCTACCTGCTGAATAGAAAATGGACCGGAGGTGCATGGAAGCTGGAAGATCATTGGGGATGCTGTTGATGGCGGCAGCCACAGAGAGCAGCAGAGAAGGGGGACTGGAGAGCTATGGAGAGGTGAGGGGGTTGGTGACCAGCTGTGGTAGAACAAGAGAAGACCTAGCACTTGTCACAACTGTGATTGAAAAATGTTTTGTGTAATTAGCTGCTTAGTATCTTTCTTCTCCCCACTAGACTGTAAGCTCCAAGAAAGGATGACATAGCTTTTCATGCACTCGCCGGCCTTGTGCATATTAACTCTTTTGAGCCTTGGTTTGCCCATCTGAAAAATGCAGATGATACTGGGATCTTCTAGTAATTCCATCTGGGTATATTCCCAAAAGAATTGAAAGCATGGAACTGAACAGATATTAGTACAGCCATGCTCATAGTAGCATTATTCACAACAGCAAAAAGGTAGATGCATTCCAAATGTCCATTAATGGATGAATGGGTAAACAAAATGTGGCATACAGGAGAATATTGTTCAGCCTTATAAAGGAATGAAATTTTCATACGTGCTATGACATGAATGAACTTTGAAAACACCATGTTAGGTGAAATAAGCCAGGCACAAAAGGACAAGTATTTTGTGATTCTACTTACACAAGCTACCTAGAATAGGCAAATTCAGAGACAGATAGTCAAATGATACCAGGGGCTGGTTGCACAAAATGTGGATGTACCTAATGTTACTTAATGTAGTTAAGTAACTAATGTTACTTAAAAGTAGCTAAAATGGAAGACAACCTACTGAATGAAAGAAGATATTTGCAAATGATGTATCTGATAAAGGGTTAATATCCAAAATAAAGAACTTAAACAAATCAACACCAAAAAACCAAATAATCCAATTAAAAATGGGTAGAGAACAAGAATAGACATTTTTCCAAAGAAGATGTAGAGATAGATGGCCAATAAATACATAAAAAGATGCTCAACATCACCCATCATCAGGCAAATGCAAATCAAAACAATGAGATACTACCTACAACCTGTCAGATGGTCAAAACTAAAAATACAAGAAATAACAAGGATTGGCAAGGATGTGGAGAAAAAGAAACCTTTGTGCAGTGTTGGTGGGAATGTACATTAGCACAGTCACTGTGGAAAATAGGAGGTTTCCTGTAGAAAAAAATGGAAGTTCCTCAAAAAATTAAAAATAGAATTACCATATGATCCAGTATTTCCACTGCTGCGTATTTACCCAAAGAAAAGGAAAACACTAATTTGAAAACATATATGCACCCCTGTTTATTGCAGAATTATCACAATAGTCAAGATATGGAAACATCACAAGTATCCATCCATAAATTATAATTTATATAATTTATAATAAGTCATATATTATGTATATGATATATTTATTATATATTTTATATAATATATATACACACACCCAATGGAATATTATTTACGAAAAAGAATGAGATCTTGCGATTTGTAACAACATGGATGGATCTAAAGGGTGTAATGCTAAGTGAAATAAGACAAAGAAAGATAAATACCATGATTTCACTCATATGTGGAGTTTATAAAACAAAACAAATGAACAAAGGAAAGAGAATATAAACCAAAAAAAGAAAAAAGAAAAGAAAAGAAAAACCATACTCTTAAATATAGAGAACTGGTAGTTTCTAGAGTGCATGGATGGATGGGTGAAATAGGTGAAGAGAATTAAAAGTATGCTTATCCTGATGATAAGTATGTTAATTATACTTGAATTTAAAAATTAAAAAAAATTGTTTCAGTTGTAAGAACAAAAGAGCTAAAATGGTAAATTTTATGTTACATATAATTTACCACCACCACCAAAAAAAAAAAAAAATCATTTTCTAAAGCCTCCTGGGACAGAGTCTAATAAATATTCATTTTTATTACTTTTTTCCTAGTGATATTCTAATAAAGGGAGGAAGCAGAGCTAGGAAAGCAGGAGCAGGCAAGCTGGCAGGCCCCGGCTCTTGTCTGGTCAGAAACTCTTTCGCAGCTGAGGTGACACCGGAATAAGATTTTGCTTTAAAGTTGGAGGGGGAAGCTTGAGGAGGCCAAAACTGCAGCTCCTGTGAGCCTAAAAGCACCATCTTGTAACTCTCTGGAAACAGGCTCCACACCCTTAGCAAGAGCTGCTGGTGGTCCCCCTGGGTGAGCCCTTCCCGGAAGAGTGTCTGAGATCCTTTGTCTCCACAGGCAGGAATTTCTGGGTGGGAGGCATTTGCATTTGGTCTCTTGACTGCTGACCTGTTCCAGCAGCTGCTAAACCACTGATACCTTCTCCCTGAAACCCCAGTGCACAGGCAGAACAGAAGTGAGCCTGGCCACCCGGGCTTTCTTGTCATAATTAGTGTTTTATACCTTGCACCGAATGAAAATAGTCAGAGCGCCTGCTCTTAGAGGCATCAGTTGCCACCAGATCTCTTTTGTACATTCTTTATATGTATGATTTTATTATTTTTGAGTTTATTTATTTATTTTGAGAGAGAGAGCACATGAGTGCATGGGAGCAGGGGAAGGGGCAGAGAGAGAGGAGAGAGAATCCCAAGCAATATGGGGCTTGATCTCACGAACCATGAGATTGTGACCTGAGCAGAAATCAAGAGTCAGTCGCTTATCCGACTGAACCACCCAGGTGCCCCTGTATATGATTTTATTTTATTTTATTTTCCTATATATATGACTTTAGAGAAAGGTCTTTAGGAGTCATCTTAGTCTGACTGACTCATTTTATTTTCTTTAATTCATTTTTTTAAATCCACTCATTTTAGAGTGAAGCCAACACAACGCCAGGGAGGTTAACAGACTTGGAGTACATGGAATGTCGTTCAAATCCCAGCCAGCCACTTCTAAGCTTTTCAACCCGCGCAAATTTTTTACCTTCTGGAGGGCTCATTTGTCCTCGGTAAAATAAGGATCATAACCCCTTCCTCCTGGAGATCTTCTGAAGAATAGCGGAGTTTAAGCCTGCTGGCAGCATACTCTCTCAGAGGGCCCCCTCCAGGCCAGCCACGTGCCTTCATGCTCTCACTGACTCCCTTGTGTTCTCGCCTCCCTGACGTTTAAGCTCACCTGAAATTGTTTATGTGGATACCTGTTGGTTTCAGTCTTCTCGTTTCCTCTGCTGGAGAGTAACTGACTCACTCTAGCCTCGCAGCTAAGGCTGTATCTAGCACATTATTGACATTTAATAAACATTTGTGAAATAAATGGCACTTAGAGTCACTCTAGGATTAGACCAAGCCCTGTTTATTCAAGTCACCACACAAGAAATGGGCACGTTAGGTAAATTATTTCAGTAACTTTGGAGAAGTAATCAGCCTAAGGGAGATACATTTAGCTGTGTGGCCTGGTAGTAGTTCATATCTTCCAGGTCCCCCCCAAAAAAGTAAATAAAATGAGGGCTTTTTGTAGCAGTACCTCCTTTGCTAGAACCAGCGTCCAGGCAACCCCCAAGTACTGAGGGTAGAAGTAGTGAGAAAAGGTGTGCCTGGGTTGCTCAGTCGATTAAGCACCCAGCTTTGGCTCAGGTCCTGATCTCATGGCTCATGAGTTCAAGCCCCATGTTGGAATCTGTGCTGACAGCTCAGAGCCTGGATCCTGCTTGGGATTCTGAGTCTCCCTCTCTCTCTGCCCCTCCCCCACTCATGCTTGCTATTGCGTGCGTGCGTGCGCTCTCTCTCTCTCTCAAAAATAAACGAACATTAAAAAAAAAATAAGTAGGAAGAAGATAGATGTGAGGGGGATAAGATATAAGATAGAGTGGGAAGAATAAAACTGCCCAGGGTCATATTGGCTAGAAAGGATTTTCACTCTTGGCCACACATGATGTTGGTGTGTTCAGGTCTTAGAAATCACTATGTTGAACCAAGGCAGCTTAGTAGTGAAATACATAGGCTCTATTCCTTACCTCCTGTGTGATCTGGAGTCAGCTTCTGAACCTCAATTTCTCCATGTGTAAAATAGGATGACAATAATACAAGGTACTTTACAAAGTTATCCTATGATTAAATGAGATCAGTCACATAAAGGTCAGCCTGGTGTGCTGTTGAAGTAAATTTCTAGGCCCAACATGAAGCCACTCCTGCCTGGGGACCAAGTCAGCAAACCGAGATTTAGGTTACTTCTGTGTCTTTGTAGATGGTCTGCCAGACCAGAAAGGCAGCATATCCAGGCAGCCAATCACCAAAGGCCAAGCTAACTCAGGGCTCTACACTCATTTCCTTGTTTCTTATTCATTTTCTATTTTTCTCTTCCTTGTTCCTTATTCTTTCCCCTATAAAAGCTTCCTGTCTCCTGCCCCATTTTGCTGTTCTCTGGACCCTCGGGAATAGAGAGTGCTTGCTTCATGAAGTGTTAAATACATTTGTTTGTATCACCTAAATTGTCTCCTTTAATCATCTTAAGCAGTGATCAGCAGAGGGGAGCAGCTGAATAATTCTTAGCTACATTTTCATACAAATGAAATGTTGAGATGAAGCATAGAGACTGCCAATTAGTGTCAGAGTCTAGGCTGGAACTCACTGCTCTTGGTTCCTGTTCTTTCCACGATCTCCAGTGGCTGCCATTTCTTGTCCCCCAGGGCCTTAGCCCTAAGAGGGGAGCCTGTGTATATAAAAAATAATCTCTGGAACCTACAGGATGACAGCGAGACTTAGTATGTACAGTAACTTGTGATTATAGGCTCTTCATAAAGAATGTCCTATCCAGACCAAATATAGTTTGGCACGTGCTTTCTCACGTACAAGATACTGGTTGAATGCTTTAAATGTTATGTTATTTAATCTTTAAAGCAACTCTAGGAAATAGGAGCTGTGATGACTCCCATTTTATAGATGTAGAAACTAAGGCCATAAGAAGTTTAACTAGTTGAAGGCCATGTTAAGAAAGCTCTAAGCAGGCTGGCTCTAAGCAGAGCATGGGACTCTTGGTCTCAGGGTTGTGAGTTCAAGCCCCATACTGGACATGGAATCAGTTAAAAAAATAAAGAAAAAAGAAAAGAAAAGAAAAGAAAGTTCAGAGCAGAGCTGTGTAGCTTCCCCTCCTTGTCCCACCACAAATTGAAGTTTCACTATTAAAGAGTCCTGCTTAAGGATCAGAATTTCACCTCCTGCAAAAATGCAAGACTATAATAAGGCTTGAAAGTTACACACAATCAAAATTCATGAATCTGTTGCCAGTAGAATCTGAGTTGAAGGAATATTAGCAATAATAATAGCTAATTCTGTGTCAACTATTGTTGTAAGTTCACTTCTTTAAAATAAGATGACAAAGGAGGTGCCATTTTATTTTTGTCTTACAGATGCAGAAACTGAGGCAGAGAGAGGTTAGGTGAGTGGCTGCTGGAATGATGCAGCTGATGGCTCATAAATGTCGTGGAGACCTGACCCCAGGCCACGGGCAGCCTTGTGCTCCTCACTTCACACTATCCTGCCTCATGGCCAACTACCTGCTGACTTGCTCAATTACCTATTTGTTGGCTCAGATGAACCTTTGGGAATCTGAAAAAAATAAAAGCCATAAATACTTTCCTGAGACACATAAACTCTTTGTGATTTTAGGAGATTCCCAAACCTCTGATACTTATCAGAGAACGTCCAAAAAGTAACTAACTTTTGGTTAACCCAAACCCTCTACCTCTCATCCCCTACAACATCACCATCAAGGGCCTTCAGTCTTGCTTGACCACCTCCAGGAGTGGGAACCTTCTACCTCCCCAGGCAAGATTCTTCAGACAAGATTCAATAAAAACTTCTTCCCTCTGGTGCGATGATGGGTGTCCCCAGAGACCACTGCACAGGGCCTAGCGCCTCAGAGAACAAGGCAGCGCTCAGCTCTCAGCCAGCCTCTTCATCACAGCCCTATCCCACCCCACCCTTCCTTCCTGGAAGGCTTCTGACAGCAGGGGGTCCCGGACCTGTCTTCTGGCTGCTAGTTTCCTCTGCAAAGTCTCCTTCTCTAAGCCAGAAACACAGAGACAAGCATGACGCTTCCTCAGAAAGTGTGTCCTCATCCCTTTTGAGAGGGCAGGTATTGATGGAGGAAAGCTAAAGCCACCTATGGCCCCCTCCCCTTCCAAGAAGTAGAGGTGCCTTTCTACTGGCTGGGTATGCATCCTTGGTCAAGAGAGGGACTGGATATACATTTCTGGGCTCAGAATTTCTGCAAAATTAGAGTATTTGTTTAGATTGGGGTTACAAACCCAAATGCTCACTGGGGCCAAGCAAATGATAGAAACATTTCTGATTTCCTTAAAACACGCCATTCTCTCAGTCTTTCATTTCCTATTTCTCATGATGCCATATCGGCCAATTATCTAAAATAATAAAAACAATAATGCTAACGATGAAGGAAAATGGAAATTGGCACTTGGTCTCAGGGGAGGGGACAACAGGGGACTGAGCCCACTCTCTGTACACAGGAGCAGCTGACACTCAGCATCACCAGTTGGTGCCATGTGGACACACAGGTCCAGGGTTAACAGACCTTAGCTTTCTAAGGAAG